>NC_056732.1:1702239067-1702377638 GCF_019279795.1 Protopterus annectens
CTCTTTTTCTAGGATGCATTTTAAGTTAGCATATCTAAGTATCCCTTATGGTGGGTAGCACACAGGGGCTGTGGGTGCACCCACCCTGTATGGGGGTCATGCATGCTTGCTACCCTAGAATAAACAACTTTACAGGAGAGCAGTGATAGATATCATCTGTTTTATATATATCTATATATATATATATATATATATATATATATATATATATATATATATATATATATATATATATATATATATATATATATATATACACACACACACACACACACACACACACACACACACACACACACACACACAAGCACATGTATATACAAAGAATAATGTGTATGCACATGCATATCTACATATCAAACATGCACACTGACATATGCTCACAAATGTGAAAAAGCATATACCTGTACAAATACACATGTATGTACAAATATACATGCACTGATGCAGCAGGCGCACATACATTGCAAACAAATGCATGTCTTCCCTATCCTTGGCTGAGTGTAAACTGGCTGAGATTTCTACTCAGTGATTTTATTTCCCTGATTTGGAACTCTTTGGTCACTGCTTTCCATTCAGAATCATGGTCATGAAGTTCCTATTACTGCTCTGACAGTAATTCAAACCTTTTCATCCTTTCATTTTTGTCCATGGTCATGTAAACATCCAATTAGCATATATAAATAACAGGTTGTGGAACAGTACAGATGGGCTTCCCCCTGTCATATGTTATTTGTTTATTTTTATTTTATGTTGCATTTCTTTATTCATTCATTTATTTATGCAGGAAACAAATAAATGAATGAATGAATGAATGAATGAATGAGTAAATTACAATTTTGTTTCATTTGGCTGATAGTTTGATCAGTGTAGACTCGGCCAGACATAGTGGAACGCATGTATGGAGACATGTTGTCTGCAGATAAGAGGGGCTATGAACT
Source organism: Protopterus annectens (assembly GCF_019279795.1). Taxonomy (NCBI): domain Eukaryota; kingdom Metazoa; phylum Chordata; order Ceratodontiformes; family Protopteridae; genus Protopterus; species Protopterus annectens. The sequence goes on from NC_056732.1 coordinate 1,702,240,009, forward strand.
CTGAACCCTGGACTGAAAGAAGACAAGCTGGTAAGGGGCATACATCACAAAGACTATGGCGACAAGACAAAAGGTACCCAAATCAATGACTGAGAGAGGTCTCCAGTCACTTACAATTTGGGGTAAGCTGACAGGGGTCTCCAGTCTTGTGGCATTTGAGGGCATGTTGACAGAGCTCTAATCATCAAGCGATCATGCAGTATTGTTACAGGACTGTTCTCACTAACTGGTGAGATGAGATTGACAACAGACGCTGTCCAATGACAGGTTGAGGATCCTGTGGAATTGTGGTCATTGACTAGAAAGGGAACAGCTTTCTAGAAGATACCGGTAATGGACAGGTTAAAGGAACATTGGCAACGGGCACTGGAAACCACTCTCTGAGAGATAAGAGTTGACCCAGCTGCAGATGGGACAAAGTACAGGGGTTGGTGTGGTGTAGCAATTGAGCCAAGGGGAAATTTGAGCACAACCAGGTTGATGGAGGCATCTTCTACTGGAGGAGGGATGGCAGATGGGCTGTACTGCAGGATTTCCTGGCATCCTCTGCCAGTTGTTTGCTATGAGCAGATATATTCTTAAATGATATTGGTCATCACATTGAGGAATGGTTATTCAAAGACCATTCAGTCAAGCCTAACTGACTAAATTGCGTTTTGATAACCCCTTAACCTTTTTATATGACAGCAGCATATTCCACACCTTCCATGTAGAAGGCTGAGAACAGCAAATCACATAGGCAGATATAATTTAAAGGTATGCCAAACTACCAGTCAGTCTTGAATGGATAGTCCTTGAATAGCATGCCATCATGCAGTTCTTGTATCCCATGTGTGCAGCAGGTTGCACAAATAAGTGACATAGTTTTTTTAGTTGGGAACAAGACAAAGACTTCCAGACACATCATAAGAATCAGTGATGCCCCTGGGAATGGCTATCTTTCATAACAAAGAGAGGTTCAGAAAACAGGTATGCACTGTTTAAAGAAGGGGCAAATACAGTGGCTGTGTACATGAAAATGTCTTTGAGTAGGTAGTGGGTTTAGAAAAAAGTGTAATAGGTTAAAACAATATGAGATAGATGAGGTAGCTTTAGTAACATAAGTGAATTTAGTCAGCTGAACAAGCAAGAGAAAGGTGAAATATGATCCATTAGCAAATGGTAAAAGAGCCTAAAACATTTAAGTAAAGTGCAGTGACTTAAACCAAAAAATGGCCTTCAAAGCAACCGCCTAGTCAAGGAGTGGAAGCAACCAGTAACAACTGGGAAGCGATGCAGAATATGGAAAAGAATTCAGCCTCAAGAAGGCCGTATGAATTGATTATAAGTACTGGCCTGCAAAGTTATACAAAAATTATAATCTTGGACTCTGTCTGCTTGGGCTATCATCTATGGTGTGCATTTTATCACTCATTCTGGGCCACACAGTTACTATTCAGTCCAGGGAGGGGTACAAAAACACATTTAAAATATGAGCAAGATACTACTGAATTCTGCCTAAGTGCAATTATTTATCTATATCTTGGGGACCCCTGGCTGAAGACAAACAGGTTAAGGAGGGCAGTTATATTAACTCAAGATGTGGAAAACTACCAAACATGATTCATAGGAAGCTATCAGTAAATCTATATAGCATAGGATAACAAATATGCAGGGTGGGGCTTTTGTGTCTCCTAAAGTGCACAGTCTTTTGAATGGTCCTGAGGAGCTGGGCTGGTTAACTTAGCCTGAATGCTTAAACAGAATTAGGACATCTCCAGAAGGACAATTTATGTAACCTGTGACTTTGTATTACATAGCTTCTGCCCTAATAAGTATTGTCTATGCCCAGAATGTATGCTGTAGGGGTTACATCTATTCATACTCTCCCTGGGAAGCTCCTCTTGTCTGCATATGTTCAGGAGAAATGGCTGTTGAGAAGGTGGTCTCAGAATGTGGTAACATGAAGGTTTTGCCCCCTGAGAATATTAATGCAGTAATATAGAAAGCTTTGTATATACTCTTTTTGAGGATGGGAATATGGTGAAGGTTACACAAGGAACAAATGCTTTATAAGATCTAAGCAATAATTCAAGTCTTTCTGAAGACTGTAGTACCATGCATCTGTGTGTGTATGTGTGTGTGTGTGTGTGTGTGTGTGTGTGTGTGTGTGTGTGTGTGTGTGTGTGTGTGTGTGTGTGTGTGTGTGTATGAGTGTGTGTGAGTGTGTGTGTGCGTGCGTGTGTATGTGTGTTTGTGTGCATGACTGTGTGTGGGTATGTATATATGCACATGCATTCATCTAACACTTTATATCATATAAATATATTTGCATTTCAGTAACATAATACTAGTATTTACTGATACACTGCTAGGCTGGCTATAAGCCAACAACCTTGCTTTCATCAGTCCAGCCCTACAGTGTTAATACTAAAAAGAGTATATAAGGAGACAGCGGCAGCCTTCGTTTTACTCTGGTTAATCCTAGGTGTGAGTAATCCACAGTTTGTTTCTGTGAAGTGGATTCAGCTTGAAATTGACCAAGATGCTGATTCGGTAAGGGTCTGCAATGTCTTACTTTTTCTGTCAATTCTGTATAGATGTGCAGCGTCTGTGCTTTAACTATAATACGACAAAATGCTGATCTCATCATACTAATGATTTTTATTGGTTACATTTTTACCTTTTTTAATATTTTGTTGATATGTAATTCATTACCTTTATAAGAAAAATGCCATTGTAACTATAACCGATGGAAAGTAGTAATTTAGAGGGAAAGAATATGACAATAGTGCCATTCAGGGTACTGGTGGGGCAGATCAGAGGGTTAAAAACTCTCACTATTTATGAGGTATTAAAAAAGTGAACCTTTTCAGACTTAGACAATATTAGAGGATATATAATTGCAACAACAAACCCTGAAAAGCATTTGGTACAGAAGCAGTTCCGATGTGATGATGCAGGTGTAGTTTCATCAGTGATACTGTTTCACTACATAACTTGCTAAATAAATAATGAAAACTAATTTTGGTATGAACTGATAATGCAACAGTTTCAGTTACAGTTACCATATAGTACTCTCCTTTTAAGGAATCTCTACAACTGTGTATGCGCATTTTCCATCTTTTTCATCCCAGTCTTTACAAACTAATACTTAAATCAGCTGTCTATGCCATTATTTTTCCTGCAGGAAAAATATATTTGTAAATGCTTTCTTATGAATTAGATATAGAGGATTGTGATCAGTTTGTCAATCATAACCTGTTTATTATGCGCTTAAGGCATGGATGCCAAGGTTATAGTTCATAGGTTAGTACTAAGCTAACTGCCCTTGCGAGTCATTGTAAGCCTAGCCAATTATCCCTTGTGAGGCTCAAACCCTGCACCTTGTGTTTGTAAGGCAAACACCTTAACCATTAGGCCACCCTCCCAACCCATGTTATTTGAACATGTACTCACAGTTAGTTCCTATACCGAAGGGTATGGATACAGTCAAATGTGGTCAATGTAATTTCTGTGGATATATTCATAAAGGGACAGAGTTCATATATCCTGACACTGGTAGATCTTAAGTGTTACAGACAGATGCTAACTGTAACTCCAGGAATTTGGTCTATCTTGCTTGCTGCTGCACTTGTGCATCATTTTACATCGGGAAAACAAACAGAAGGTTAAGTGAGAGAATTAGGGACCATATGTATTGTTTGAGGAGGGGGCATGTATATAGTGCTGTAGCCAAACACATTTTGGAGTTAGGCAGTCAGCACTATTTTAAGTTCAGTGTCTTTGAGATTTTACATGAAAATATTAGGTTAGGGAACATTAGTAACATCATTGAAGAGTGAGAATTAAAATGGATAATAAAATTTAGTGCACATCTGGGGATGGGACTTAATAACCACATGACTATTACGGGTCTATATCAAAATTTCGAACACAGAAAACACTGAATGTCAAAATGTCGAACCCAAACCATCGAATGTTGAAAATAGCGATGCCCCGGAACATTGAAATCTTACGTAGGGAAAGTTTTTGGTGGGCCATTCCGTGGCTTTGCGATTTCCTCCCCGGTGGTGCAAGAGTTACAGACCTTAGGGTTAGGGTGTGGGTTAAGGTAAGTGGATAGTTAGTAATGTGTGTATGGTGTAGTGTAGGGTTGTGTTTTGTTAACTGTATGTGTGTGTATTTATTGCTTTGTTTGTTTATAGTTTTGTAGGGTATGTGTGCGATAGTTACGGACCTTAGGGTTAGGGTGCGGGTTAAGGTAAGTGGATATTTAGTAATATATGTGTGGTTTAGTGTGGGGTTGGGTTTTGTTAACTGTATGTGTGTGTGGTGTATGTGTGTGTGGTTTATTTATTTTTGTGTGCTTGTGTTTTATGTATGTTTCTCGGAACAGCAAATTTCTTCCCTAGGAAGAAATTTGCTATTCTGAGCGTTCAATGTTTTCAATATTCGAAATTCCAAGTTTGAACATATGGTGTTCGACATCTTAGAATTTTGAATATATGATATAGACCCACTATTACATCAAAGCTGAAGAATAGAAGATTAATGAAATAAAATGAGGCAGTGTATAACTCTATTTTTGGTATGTTTGCCATTGATACATATTTTTATTGTTTGCATTTTCTATTGCCTGTATTTCTGCTGCCTGTATTTTCTCTATGTAATTTGGCAATGAATGGGTTACCTGTTGTTAATTAGAAATGACAGGTGATAGCCCGGTTTGAAATGTGAGGTGGGTTAAAGTATGAGTTTTATGGCTGTTTTTATTAAGGTCTGAGGAAGCAAGCTTACTGTTTGTGAAAATCCTTACCTAATAAACGTTTTTAAGTAAGACTGTGGATTTTGTACATTTGGAGATTTTGCTGTGAGCTGCTGGAAGTGTTTTTTTTTGTTAAATAAATAAATAAACACAGAAACATGATAACATATCAATTGATTTACATAAATATAACTAATTAGGAAAAAATAGCTAATTGCTGTAACAGAAATTAAAAATGTTAAGGACCTGAAACTTATTTACAAATTTATAACATATGGAATAGTATATGTAGAGACAAGAATCCTAAACAAAAGCAGGTTGAGGAAGATAGGAGCAGGGTGATGGGATGTGAGGAGACACAATTGCAAACTGTAGTCAAAAAGAAGGCATACAAATCCAGTCTTCAGTGCATTTCTGTGTTAGCTAAACTTTCCATACTTGTCTGATTTAATAAATGTTAACAATACATTTTCCTACTTTTGTTTACATAATATGGGACCTGGATCTTAGATGTATCTATGAGGCCCTGTCCTACTAATCCACTGTAAGTAACTGCTGTCATACTATTATCCAGTTATAGTAATAAAGTAACAAGCTGTTGTTACTGTCATAATACTATTATCCAGTTATAGTACTGATGTAACAAGCTATTGTTACTGTCATTATATTATCCAGTTATAGTAATGAAGTAACAAGCTATTGTTATATGGTTCTGAGACAGAAAAGCAAAACATGTAGAAACAGAAGAAGTTCTATCCTGGATATGACCGCTACCCATAAATAATAGCTGCTGCTCCTCTGGTTGAAATAGATGAAGTCTGACCTTGGTTATCAGTGTTACCTGTACATAATCTCTACTGCTGTGCTTGAAATAGATGATGTTTTAACTTGATTATCAATACTACCTATACATAATCACTGCTGATGCTGATGGGGTTGAAATAGATAACATTTTAACCTGGTTATCAGTGTTGCCCATAGATAATCACTCCTGCTGTGGATGAAACAGGTGAAGTTTTAACCTGATTATCAAAGTTACTATACATAGTCACTGCTGCTGATGGTGATGATGTGGTTGAAATAGATGACATTTTTAACCTGGTTGTCAGTGTTACCTACACATAATTACTGCTGATGTAGTTGATGTTTTAATCTGGTTATCAGTGTTACATTTACATAATCACTGCTGCTGCTGCTGCTGTGGTAGAATCAGATGAAGTTTTTACTGAAAGACCTTCAAATTTAAATTATAAAAAGAGCATATTTTTATTATCTAATTTAATTAACCCTTGGACCAAGATTATCATTCCATTTGAAGATAGACTAGTAATTAAAATTAATATTATTTCCAAAAATATTATACATAACTCAATCTGTTATACTACCATCTAATAAGAACCAAATTAAAAGAATAAATACTTTATTTATTTAACATTTGCTTACCTGGGTAGTTCAACTTGGAACGAGCCAATTTTCAGAGGAGGCCCGGGGAGAAAAGCTCCAGACACATGTCTTTGTAAAGTGGGAGGAGACCAGAGTACCCAGAGTAAACCCACACAAATGCAGGGAGGACATGTAGACTCCACACAGAAGGCACCCCAGCCAAGAATCAAACCGGAGAACCTCTTGCTGTGAGGCAACAGTGCAAATCACTGTACCACTGCACTGTCCAGCACTATATAAGTTGCTTCTAAATTTCCTGTGGTATCCAAATAAACCTTGATTCAGCTTATATCATCATTTTAGACCTTGGAATAATGGAGGTATTAATTTCCTGAATATAGCTACAAATGCAAAAGCAACAATTTTTAAATTAAAACCATTTCATTCTTAGATGGCTAGATAATAATTACACTACAAACTGGAAGATTCTGCATTATCATTTATGTAATATAGATAATGTGTTAAAAACAAACTAACTTAAACCAAAAGGCACAGGTCGGCAATCCACTCAATAATTTAATGTTAGCACTTTCGTCTGCCAAAGTTGACAAACTTCTTCAGATAAGGTGACAAGGAAATTACATCAGTTAAATAGAAAAAGCTTTAAAACATCACTTCCTGTTTCCTTAAAAGTTGCTTAAATATCATTTTTAAATATGTGAAAAATAAAAAAAACATTAATTAATAATAAAAATAGAAATAGAGAATAAAGCTGTACTTCTCAACATATTAAAAGTTATTACATATGTCATCTGTCTAAGGACTTTAAATTCAATAAGCATTTGACATTACAATTCTCATTGAGACCAGGATAACAAAAGGCATTAAGCTGTAGTTGCCAAACTAATTCCCTTTCTTCTAAAATTAAAGACCATGGACCCCCCCGGATGCCAAAAGGTAGTAAAAGAAAAATTATATTGGACATGGTCTGAGGTGTGTCTGGCTAAAGCATTTTTGGGATTGTTTTTACGTGTATTATAAATGTGCTCATAAATGCGCTGTTTCAGGTGCCTTTCGGTCTTACCCACATAAAAACAGTCACATTTTTCACATAAAGCAAGATAAACCACACACAAACCCTTTAGTTTCACAATTATACCTGCCTGAAATGGAAAGGTGCTGACCATTGATGTTTAAGTTCTTACCTGTCTTAATGTACCTGCAGAAGTTGCATCTTTTGCTGATGTGTTTGAAATAGATGACATTTTAACCTGATTATCAGTGTTACTTATATATAAAAACTGCTGATATGGTTGAAATAGATGATTTCACCTTGTTATCAGTGTCACCTATACATAACCATTGGTAATGTGGTTGAAATAGATTTTTATTTATTTATTTATTTTTTATTACATTTGTTAACCGGGTAGTGTCCGAATGGGCCAGAAGCCCATTTTCAGTGGAGGCCTGGGGAGAAAAGCTCCACATGCAGCAATAAAGCCTACAATTATAATAATAATTTTATAATACAATTATAGTACAGTAGTCAGTACAGAATACAAATAAGAGTGTACACAAGTATACAGAGTCTCAAGTGGAATGACAAGCCATTGTAAACTTTTACAGAATACAGATTGCAAAGACAGTGTGTACAATAAATTCTGAGACAGTATGCATGTATATCAACAGTGAAATAAAGACAGGGAGATTAATTCCTATTCCAAATGTATGTACAGTATGACCTGGAAACAAAGATTCACTGTCTATCAATGAAACAGTATGAGATCTATTATGAGTTTGCTGAGTTTGCAGAGAGATGGAGGGAGTATAGTAAGAGGTTAGAGTAGAGGATAAGGTGTGGTACAGGGAGGTAGGAAGAACATTAGCCTAGCCAATAGCGAGGGCAAAGCCAGTGTTTGGCTAGGGAGTTCTTAAGAGTTGTTTGAACTTGTGGTGGTGAGGATTTTGTGTGATGAGTTGTGGAAGAGTGTTCCATAATTTGCCAGTTTTGTGGGAGTAAAGGGAGTCACTGCGGTAACTGTGGGAGTGGGAGACCTTTAGCATTAGCTTGTTGCAGGATCTGAGGGACTGGGTATTAGTACTAGTTTGGACAAGGTTAGTGAGAGCAGGGCATTTACTGGTTTGTTAGATTATTTTGTGGGTCATGGCCATTTGATTAAGTGATAAACAATTAGGGAGTTCCAGCCAGTTGAGCTGGGAGAGGGCAGTGCAGTGGTGGGTCCTGTATGGTTGATTAGTGGCAACTTTAGCGCTTTTGTTGTAACAGGATTTTAGGTTGTTGAGCTCATTCTTACATTGGTTTGTGAATATGTGAGCCCCATATAGGAGGGTGAAAAGTAGGTGTGACCAAGCAGTGGCTAATCTGGCACTCTGAGTGAGGTATGGTTTGGCCCTGTAGAGGGTGCTAAGTTTGGCATGATCTTTCTTGATAGAGAAATATGCTTGTCGAATTTTAGATTCTCATCTATTGTAACACCTAGAAGTTAAGTCTGGTTAGTGGGCTCTATTTTGGTTCCATTTGAGGACGGGATTGGTCAGGTTTGGATATTTTGTTTTTGAAGACTATAATCTAAGTTTTGTTTGGGTTAAGTATGAGTTGTTGCTCTAAGAGGTATTTTTTATGTCTTGAAAGGACATTTGCATTATTCTTTGAAGTTCTAGTGGTGAGGGGGCTGAGCATATAAGTGTCGAATCATCAACGTACTGGACAATGTGGGCCAGCTGAGGTTGTTAGTAAATACGGTAAAGAGAAGGGGACCAAGAATGGAACCTTGGGGTACACTGACTGAGATGGGAAGTAGGGGGGAGAGACTGTTTGCCCATTTAGTTGCTTGCGAATGATTGGAAAGATTACTATGAAACCAGCTTAGGGATGCAGTAGTGAGGCCATAAGATGAGAGTTTGTCTAGAAGTAGTAGGTGAGAAACAGTTTCAAAGGCTTTGGATATATTGAGAAAGATAGAAGAGACAGAGTGACCTTCATTTAGGAGATAACTAATGGTGTTGGTAAAAGATATTAGAGCTGTGCTAGTGCTATGTTTAGGTCAAAAGCCATGCTGAGAGCTAGATAGCAGGTTGTGACTAAGCATGTGGTAAAGGAGCTGATTGTGGATGCTTTTTTCTAAGATTTTTTGTGAGGGGGGAGAGGATGGCTATGAGGTGGTAGCTGGTTAGTTCCCTGGAAGGTCCACCTTTGTGGAGGGGAATGATGTGTGATACTTTCCAGAGAAGAGGAATGTATTGTTCTGTAATGGAATGATTGATCAAGATAGATATGGGGTAGGTGATAGAATGTGCTGCAATCTGTAGAAATTCATTAGGAAGTTGATCAGCAGCAAGACTGCAGGGTTTTAATTTTTTATGTGGCTAGTTTGAATGTATTAAAAGTTAGGGGGTTGGGGGTTATCTGGAGCAAGATTGGGAAGGGTAAGTGGTTGGATGGTCTGGGTGCCCAGTAGGGTGGTTATGGAATTAATAAAGTGAGAGTGGAATTGAGTAGCAATAGGATCAGAGTTGTTGGTAGAGTCGGAGGCAGGGGTTGGGGTATGACCATGGTTAAGGAGGTTGTTAATACTTTACTAGAATTGTTGGGGGTTGTTTAGGTGTTTTTGTTGGCTGGTCTGGAAGTCGGTTTCTTTGTCCTTTTTGATTTGTTTTTTAGCTAAATTCCAAAGCTGCTTATATGCCTAGAGTTTGGATGTATCTTTGGTAGTCTGGTAAGCTGACCATGCTCTGTCTCTACGTTTAAGTAGCAGTTTGGTGTTATTTGATAGCCAAGGTAGTTGCTTGGCTCTTTGGCATACTTTTTCTATTGGGAGCAAGACTATTAAGTATGTTAAGGTATGTGTTGTTAAAATATTGGACAGCCAGGTCTAGATGGAAGTGTTGAAGTGGTGTCCAGTCACATTGTTGAAGTAATAGGTTAAAGGTAGCGGGGAAGAAATTGTTTGTATTACGGATGAATTTGTAAGAGATGCTGCATTGAGTGGTTATGTGTTTTCTGCAGAGAAAGATTGGAAAATGGTTAATAAGGGAGTCTGGCAGGCATCCAGCTAGGCAGTGCAGGTTAGGTCTATTAGTCAGAATCCACTCTAGTTTTCACTGCTTATTGGAATGTTTGTCTGTGCAAGTTGGACAGGTTATGGTTTGAGTGAAGTTGAAAAGGTTTATGAAGCTTGAGGGGGTACTAGATGAGCGAGAGTGTCAGTCAAGATTGAAGTCACCAAGAATTATAGTTTCTTGGCTGAAATTGGTAGATGCCCAAGACAGTAGATTTTCAATGGTAGGAAAGGTGATGATGATAATTATGTTTTTGCTGGGATAGATTTTGAGGTGAGTATTTAGGATTTTGGAGTTGGGTAGATCTAGATAGACATAGTTAAGTAGTTCAATTCTGAGGGTGTCTTTAAACATAATGGCCACTGCAATGCCTCTCTTATTTAATGTGTGTTGTCTAATGATGCTATAGGTGTGTGTGATAACTTAATTGTCTTTAATGTGTGGCTTAGGTCTCGGTTATCATGGCTATGTCAGGTGAGTAGGTGGCTAGGGCAGCATGGAATTTGTTAGTTTTATTTATGAGGCTGCGAAGACATGCCATAGGTGGATTGGACACTCTAAATTGACCCTCGGTGTGTGTGTGTGTGTGTGTGTGTGTGCATGTGTGTGCCTTCTGTGGAAGGTTGGGCGCCGGGCTGGCAACTCGACACTGTAAAACTCCACTGCCAATCATGAGCAGACAGGTGATCCACTGTGGCTACCCCTAACTGGGAAAAAGCCGAAAGAAGAAGGAGATTTATGAGGTTGCAAAGATTGAAACTGGTAAAAAATAGGTCAGAGGTAGAGGTTTTTGGGAGAGGAGGGTAGGGATGGGGGAGTGAAGTAGATTGGACAGAAGATGTTGGGAAGCCTGGGGGGGGGAGGGCTGGCAGGGTGATAAGTTATTATTCAGACCTGGGTTAGGATGGATATCAGCTTAGAGTTTCATTTGTATTAAGGAGTGTAATAGAAGATTCCTTAGCTTGTTAATTAACTTAGTATATCTTGTAGTATGGGGGTTGGGATGATGTGTCTGAATGAGTTTGAAGGTTATGAGGAGAGAGTTTGAGTTATTATAAAGTTGTGGACTGATTGCAGTGTAAGTGCTGGATTGAGAGCAATGGAACAATAATGTTTTAACCTGGTTAGCAGTGGTACCTATACTTAACCACTACTGATGTGGTTATAATACATGATGTTTTAGTCTGGTTATCAGTGTTACCTTAGAATAGTTACCGCTGCTGTTGGTGTGTCTGCTCTTCATGCACTGGTACTAATTACCTGCATGTGGTCTTTTCTTTTTACTCCAAAGTTTTGTGAATGTCAGATTTGCATATTTAAGTAAGGGGGTGGGTGGTACAAATGTGCTTACCTCCTGCAAAAAAGCTTGATTTGAAACATTTTCCACATGGTATATTTTACCATACTATTTGACAGTCAATTAGAATTTAAATAAATGAGCATTTAACTAGACAGTCTTTCAACCATATGCTTTAATTAATTCAGAAATCAACCAAATGGGCATTCACGTAAATCACATGTTTTTTCACATACAGTCTGTGGTTTAGAATATTGGTGCATAGCCCTAGAGTGTTAGGTTCAAATCATTTCAGGTTCCACTTGTGTACTGTGTGATCTAAAGATTCATAAATACATGCATACATAAATAAATAAATGTGAGACTGTTGGTCTAGACATGAGTAAAATGTAGACTGTGAAGAAAAGGATGAAAAATACTTTTAAACTCTAAATGAGATGGGTGTTACTATAATAAATTGATACAAAAAGGTTGCTTTGGTAAAAATACACACAAAAATGTTTCCAGATATTTGACTCTATTTGTTTCATTAATTCCCTCTGCATTCTGTATAGTGTATTACTATACCAAGTTATGTCTAAAAATAATTTGCACGGCTGTTTTTTTATCCATTTTATATATTACTCCTTGTTGTCTATCTCCCATTAGCTTCCCACTCTGTGAGGATTTCCTTAATAACCTTACCCTTGTCACCCTCATGCTGATTCATAGCTGTGCCACTGAAACAGATAATACAGTGTTAGGCCCAGTCATGTGTACCTCCCTACAGATGTCAGTGCTGACTACACTGCCTTCCCATATCTTGGGAGAGGTAGGCACATGTCGGTACTTTGCACATGGTATTTGTTCATCTCTGATACCTATCAAGTAATACACCTTCCAGTTGAAAGAGACTCGGCAGAATGGGTCAGGAAGAGGACGAACAAAGGTTTCTTTAGATATATATAGTACAGAGAAGGAACAGATAAACAGGCCTGGCCAGACTAAGCATAAGGAGGGGGTTGACTGCTGACCACTATGAAAAGGCAGAGTTAATAAATAAATATTTCATAAATAAATATTCATGTTTGTCATCATAATGAAAAGCAAGGTGAAGTTACAAGGCTAAGAGTGTTGGGGAGAATGAGAGTGGTGGATAGGCTTCAGCCCAGAAAATCAGAAAGATGAAGGGGAACTAGCTGCTTGACCAGGGACTGGAAGAGCTACCTGTTAGTGTCCTTAGGTATCTGGCCACTTTACTGGCAGACTCCCTGACACAGATCTTCGACAAGGGCAAGCAGGAATGTATAGGGAACTACAGGCCTGTTAGTCTAATGGCAATGACAAGGAAAGCTATGGAAAGAATCCTGAGGGAAAACCTAGTTGTTTTCTTATGCTGGACAGCAATCAATGTGGGTTGACAGTGAGAAGATGTTAATAGGTGTATTTGATTCAGTTGATGTCTGGGCTGTAGGAAAACTTGGCATGAGAGAGAGAGACATTGTTCACTTGGATATTAACAAGGACTATGAAAAGCTGCTACTAGGAAAACAAAAGAAGTCAAGTGTAGACCTAAGGCTGAAACGCTGCACACTTAAAGCATAAGCCATGGGTGGTAGAGGTTAAAGCATTAATATGAACAATAAGAAAAGTGATTGGTGGAGTAACTCAAGGATTGTGCCAGTACTTTTCAGAATATTCGTTTCAGACATAACTGAGGAAACAGAATTTCCCATGACAAGTTTGGGTATAGCAATGGATGGTGTTTGCTTCATGTTAGGAAAGGCTGAGAAAGGCTGATAGACTGGGCAGAGAGGTAGGAGCTGAGGGTCAGTGCAGATAATCATAAAGTACTGTACTTGGGACCACACATTATTAATTAATTTATCCATGCTGAAACTGCATTCTGTTTACTACATTCTGTCTCCCCAACTTCTCTAACTCCTCCCTACACTTCTCTTAGTATGATACTCTAGTTGATTTACTACCGTGCCTTTCTATGCACATTCTCAACAAATCTCTTTTGGGATAAAGAACATCTGGATGCGTTCAAGAGCGCAAAGATAAATTGTAAGAGCACGAAGGAAGGATAGCAAAGAAGGCAGGATAAAATGCTAAGTGGACTTACAGAACAGGCTATTCTATCTTTCATTAATTAAGTCATTTTCTGGTAATCATTTTTCTTATCCAGGGTTATGTTGTAGACAGAGTCTATCTCTGCTAGCAATAAACATAAGGCAGAACACCGGTACTGGATGCAGTGTCAGTCCTTCTCAAGAAAAACTCTCACTTATGGACAGATTAACCAGATCAACCATGCGCACATCTCTGTAGTGTAGGAAGAAACCTGAGCATCTGGCCAAAACCCACCCAGGCACAAGAGGACATGAAGACTTTGTAGATCATGCAATCCAACCAGGATCTGAACCAGACACTAAGTACGCTGAGGTAGCAAATACAGTCACTGCACCAGTTATTTTTTCTTACAGATTTCAAAGGACAAGTAAGGGTCCTCCATTAATGGGCTTAAAATATGGAATTCTAACTTTTTCTATAAAATTTCACTTTCTTTGTTTTCATTTCCTTTTCTCCCACAGTTATAATACTCCTACAACTCCAGAAAGTACACATCAAAGATAAAACCTATATATTCAAGCAGAAATTCTGGAAAAAGCCATTGAAAACTATACGGCTAAACACAATATGATTTTTTTTTTCAATTTTTAAGAAAAAGATTGTAGTACATCTCAGTGGACATGGTAAAGAAATTATTTTTGAAAAGTACATACCATGGCATGCATGAGGTATACCTAGTTACATCCATGCAGCCACACCCTAAATGTAAGCATACAATGCATCTTTGATCCTGGAGTATGTTGACAGAAAAATGTCTCTCCTCTTTCTCAAACATCTACCTACAGCACACTCACCCACTCATGACTCATTTCATTATTAAGTGTTGTATAGCAGAGATACCCAATTTGACCTATAGAAAGTAGAGACTTTTATAGAGTTGGCTTAAAATAATGTATTACACCTAGTTCTTTAGCTAAATCTTTAATAACTCCATTGTAAAACAGTCTGCCCATTTGTGTTCCATCTTATTCCTTCTTTGACGTGATTTGCTCTTTTTTAATTTATCACAAGACTTAGAGAGTAATAGAATAGCAATTCATTTAGTAAGTACTCATGAAGACCACATGGTGTCTTCAAAGGTGGATTAATAATGTGTCTTAACATCAAAGCAAACACATTTTCTATCCCTTTGCCATCAAGCCCCCCCCCCCCCCCCAGATCAACCTTCTATTGATGCATTCACTTCTCCTCTGGGGTTAGAGACAGTCCATTCATTCCCTAAGTTGGGCAAGAGACCTGAAACTCAATTTCACTGCTTAAGTCTCCACTACTCCTATGGGGGTCAGTGGAGCAAAGGACCATACTATCTCTCTTCCGTAAAGATAGCTGAGCCAACACTGACTGTTCACTCCCTTCCTCCCCTGCCTCAGTCCTTCCACTGCCCAGTCAACTAATCAAACCTTGGTCATCTGTATCATAATCAGGACTTTATACCTATATGTTACAGGAATGCAAATTCAAAGCAAAACATCAAAGCTGGTGCCAATAATAAGTTAAAGTTGTTTAAACTTGTGAAAGCGAATGATTGGTTATTTACCTTTAAGGCTGAGCGACTTCAGAATTAGTGTTTTTACAGTACCAGGGATGACTGGGTGTTTGGTTATATTGTAAACACCAATGTTACTGTAATAACGATTGTTATTTATTTTTTTATTCTTAGTGAGCTTTGAGTTTGTGCATATTCCATGTATTTAAATTTAATAAGCAGCATGGTGTTTGAAAACAGTCAGTGGTATAGTCTACCTATTCTGCAAAATTAAACATTTGGAAGGTTTGCTTTAAGAAGCATCCCCTGACCAGGCTGTAGAGGAATGCGACTTGAAGTATGGCCCATAGCTATCTTTGGGACTGTTTTGTATACTTGTATTAGGCAGTAATCCAAACTAGCCTTTCACAATCAGTACAATAATACAATATTTAAACAATGTCAGTCGTGTTACTTTGTAAATAATAGAAATATAGCCTTATAATATTTAACTGAAATCTTAGTCACTAGAATATAATGTTGTTGATTGCCCACTTAATAAAATAGTGGTACACTGCTTTAGGCATGTAGATGAAGCAACATAACAAAATCTAATGCTTATTTATACAAACATTTCTGAAACATATTAAAATATTGAAATCTTAGTTTGGTTTACATAAGCAACACTTTCAACCACATATGATCAAATACCATAGCGATGACAGCAAGGCTGAGGTAGGCATGAGGATATTAAGATAAGGATGCAATTTTACCAAAAAATCAAAATAAAACTTACATACATTTAAATCACATGGACTATTAAGGAAGATTTTTCTTCAGCTGTTTGTTCAGGTTTTTTTTGCTCAAGCACAGATTCTTGTATAATGATGTGTCTCTATTGATAGTTACTTATTATAGCAATTATTCACTATTGCATTTATAAATCTGTTTCTCATCTCACTCTGATTAGAATAAGTCAAAAAATATGTATTTGCCCATATGTATATAGTAGGCTAATGATGACAGGGTGGCTTTTTTAATCTTAACCATGCTTCCCAAAGGTAAGAATCAAACCATGTTACTTGTGTCTGTAAAGTAAATACTTTAACCACCTTGCCAAACCAAATGCTGTTTCTTTGAGGTAGAGTTACCTTGGAGTGAGAATATTAAACGAGGGGTGGGGTGCAGGGGTGGTTTGCACCACATGCAAAAAATATTTTGGCACAGTGCCCTGAATAAGTGGTTATAATCATACTGTATTTTGTCCTCTACTGTTCTTAAATGGTCCTCAGCACAAACCCAGGGGTGGTCTCCAGTTTAACTCTTCTACCCAAATCCAGAATACAAAATAGCACAAGGCCCTGTCTTGGATCAAGTGCTTTGCACGGTGCTTATGGTAGCACTGGGAGAGTTGATTAGATGGTGTGATCTTGTATATCACTGTTATGTTGAAGTCACTCAGCTTTACCTCCTCTTTCCTCTAGACTAGTATTGCTAGAGTAATTTACTTTGTGGGCTACCTTGAAGACATTCATCTATACTAATTTCTGTTGTGAGGATATATCTACTAATGTTATATGTGTACTCAAGGAAATAGTTTCAAGGTGGCCAGAATTTGTGTTCTGAAGAATTCAAATTTAAGGGAGCCTTATGAAAAAACGTCCTATATAAATTAAAATGATAAAATCATGCTACTCGTACAATTTATACAATTTACCCTGTTTAATTCTCCCGTTCGATTCTCGCCTGGAGTGTGGGGAATGCCTTCTGTGTGGAGTCTGCATGCCCTCCCCGCGGTTGGGTGGGCGTTCGAAAGACATGCATAAATGGGCATGCCTTCTTTGAAGGTTGAACGTTGAGCTGGCACCTCGGCGTTCATGAAAATCTACTGCCAATCATTAGCAGACCGGAGTTCCACTGTGGCAACCCCTAACCAGGAAAAGCCAAAAGACAAACAACAACAACCCTGTTTAATTACCTCTAGTGGTGTAATACCCAAGAGAACATTACTGCTGTGGTCAACAAAATAATGCATGTTGTATGGACAGCATGTACAACCAATATAAAATGAGAACAAGTCAAAAAAAAAGAGTAAAATATCTGAGTGTTTGTATCTGCTGCTTATGAGTTGACAGTCACAGAGAAAAACCTGTAAGAATGACCAGGATGTGTTGTACATCAGAGAACCCTGCAGCAGTAAAATGTATGTTGCTCATAGGTAATTACTAGGGTAGCAACCCAAAAGGGCCCTTTGAAGCCTAGGCATGCTTCCCAAATGTATTTGAAAAGCATTGATACCACTATTTGTATAGGGGGTTTAGCTGGGGTATGATCTCCAGTATTAACAAGCATCCTCGTTTTAGTAGGGACATAGCTGGTAGACAGGAATTAAATTTAAATTTCCTCATCCACTCATCAAAGTTACACTTGAGTAAATACATGGAGAAACTTACTTCATGTAGATTGGAGTTGTTAGCTTTCAGCAGACCACTGTTGAGATCCTGTGTGGATTAGTGCATGCAGGTCTATGGGATGTACCTCTTCCAAGATGTAGACAAAGAGGAGATATATGCCTAAACACTGAGTAAGCATCTACTGAAACTAATTCCATATAAAGTCAATATCATTAAATATCACCCCCTTGTACCCCATGTCTACAGCCTATATATCTACACGTACTAACTTCAAGATCACACAGCATTGGGGAAAAGAAGATAAACGTCCTCCCTTATCCACACTGCTCTAAGATTTTACTCTGTTAAAAAGTCCTGTTTTGATTAGACAGAGGAATCACTAAAACTAGTTTGACGATTGCTATCATATCAGATCATGGCTCAACCAAGAGCAGAAAACCCTGAAAACAGGTTGCTCAGAAAAAGAGAACAGAGTGATGCAGAGTCAGCACCAGAAGCCATATAAAATGATTGTAAATTAGTTTTAATATTTAAACCCTTGAGGAAAGGTGGGACGTGGAAGTATGATGGACATATAAATCAAGATGTGCAAGGATTGACTAAGTCCAAACAGGTAGCATCCTTCAGAAATGAAGTATGAATGAAAACACATAGCTTAATGTGAAGATGACAGAGACAGTCAGGTGTGATATTTACATGTCAGCTTTGTGACCCTCTTCCTGATAAAGGTTAAGTCAAAAATGGTGACGCAATAGTGTAGTGGGTAATGTTGTCACCTCACAGCAAAAGGCTCTCTGCTTCTGCTGTGGTGCCTTCTGTGTGGAGTCTGCATGTCCTCCCTACATTCATATAGATTTCCACTGCGTGGTCCAGCTTCCTCCCACATTCCAAAGACATGCATCTGGAGCATTTCTCCCCAGGCCTCTGCGGAAAATGGGCTCTGTCCCAGTCGGACTTTCCTGATAAACAAATGTCAAATAAATAAAATAAATAAATAATATGGGAAGATTCAGGGATTCAGTGGAAAGACACAAGATGGCTAATTGGTTAGTAAGACGAATCTTGCTGTTTGAGTTACCAGCACTGATTTTGGCATAATACCCTTGTTGGAGAACTTTAAGCTCATGCTCTTGCTGCTTACATGCTATCACTTTGGTCCTGAAGGCCTCAGGAAATGAAAGAAACCAGAATTTCCTCTTCCTTCAGGAGTGGTTATATATAAGAGGAGGGGCTGCAGAGCATTTTTCATGCATTGCAAAACACAGCTTGAGATTGCTTTATATATTTTTCATTTACTTAATTAGCTAGCTGGTTACTTAATTATTTTGGTAGTATATTGGAAAATATAAAGGTCCTACCCAACACCATAATCTTGGGTGATTTCAACTACCCTGGTATAGACTGGGCAAATTACCAATGTTTCAACTCCTATGCTCAGCAATTCATAGAATTTATAAATTCAAATGCCCTTGAACAACTAGTATGTTCTCCCACTAGAGGGGACAACATATTGGCTTTAATCATCACAAATATGGGTGCCCATTGTACCACATCCGTTATCACTCCCTCCTTAGTCAGATCCGACCACAAACTGATAGCCCTGGACATCCTCACCACTCCACCTCCCCCAGTCAAAGAAACCATAGTCAAAAACCTTTCCAAAGCAAACTTCAAACTACTTGCATCCAAAGTGGAAAACTTCACTATTCCCTTGCAGAAGGATAATGATATCCAGGATGCAGAATCCTACACCAAGGCACTCTATATGCATCTTCAGGATTGCATGGACCATGCTATCCCAAATAAAACCAAGACTCCTTCCTCAAGCAAGAAGAAACCAGTCTGGTGGACCCCGGCCATAAGCAAACTTTACAATAAAAGGAGGAGACATACAAAAAAAGGCCAAATCTCAAGTAGAAAAATCATCCCTGATCAGCATTAGTAAGAAATTGAGGGCCCTCATCAAGTAAACTAAAGCTAATTTTAAAAAGAAAGTTGCCAAGGATGCCAAGGATAACCATAAGGCCTTCTATGGCTACGTCAAAAACCTAAATGGCAATGTTCAGGTCTGTTCTGAGCTAGTACAAAATGGAACAAAATACACTGACCCTTCTGACATTGCAACATCTTGGCTGACAGGTTCAGTGCAAACCCCCCCCCCCTCACCACCTACAAGGCCTATTACCATTCTAGGGGATTGTGTAAGTCCAATTATTACTGATACGTTGGTTAACAAGGCTCTATCTAAAGCTAAAAACACTGCCTCCATGGGACCAGATGGTGTCCCAGGCTGTGTCATACACGAGCTCCAAAAGGAATTAACCCCGCATCTTAATACCCTGTTCAGTCTCAGCCTCTCCACAGGATATGTGCCTATAGAATGGCGCATGGCAATGGTGGTCCCACTACACAAGGGTGGGGCCACAACTGACCCTGGCAACTACCGACCAATAAGCCTGACCAGTCTGATCTGTAAGGCTATGGAGCGAATCATTATGGAACTCATAAATGGAGAGATTGGGAACCTCCAGTCGCTGGACCCCACACAGTTTGGCTTCATCAAGGGCAGATCATGCCTCCTGAACCTGGTGAATTTCTTTGAGACAGTTACTCAGGCTATAGATAAGGGAAAGGAGGTACACACGGCTTACCTTGACCTTGCTAAAGCATTTGACACCATTCCCCATTCAGGTATTATTGATAAGCTCAACAGCCTGGGCATAAACCCTTACGTCACAAGATGGATCACAAACTGGCTCTTAGACAGATCCCATAAAGTAAGAGTAGCGGGATCTATGTCCGAATCCAGACCAGTAATGAGTGGTGTGCCTCAGGGCTCTGTCCTGGGGCCCCTCCTGTCTGGCATATACTTCTCAGAAGTACAGGCAAGCACGGAAGGGCTGTAGCTGACTAAGTTTGCGGATGACTGCAAACTGGGTGCTATAATAGAGTCTCCGGCTGACATGAAGATCCTCCAGAAGGGCCTAAATGAGACTGATGCATGGTGTCAAAGACATGGTCTCAAGCTAAATGCAAAAAAATGCGTAGTAATCCCCTTTGGAAAAAACAGAGTACCCGCAAACTACAACATAGGAAGTAATCCCTTGAAATCTGAAGAAGAAATAAGGATCTAGGGACTCAAGTAGATAGTCAGCTTTCCTTTGATAATCATGTTGCCAAAGTGGTTAGAAAATCCTTCTATGTGACCCATCTGATCATGAAAGGGTTCGCATCAATATAAGGATGTAATGGTGCCCCTCTACTCTTCCCTCATCAGACCCATTATTGAGTACAATGCACCAATTGGAATGTACCTGGCTAGACATCTCCAGCAGCTGGAGAGACCACAAAGGTACCTAACCAAGAGGATTACTGGCCTCAAACAGTTGCCCTATGCAGCACGACTGAAAAAGCTAAGACTGTTCTCTGTTGCATACCGCTTTCTCAGAGGTGATCTCTGTCTAATGTACAGAGCCATGTCCAACCCAGAATTGCTGAACATGCTCCATCTTAGCAAAACCAAATCTACTCAAGCTACACACTCTAGGGATATAAACCTCAACACAACAATGAATAGAACATGCTGGAGTGATAGATTCCCTTCACAGAGACTTCCCTTACTATGGAACAGGATCCTGATCTACATAAGACAGAGCCCCTCACTATCACTCTTCAAGAGGAACCTTGATGAGTGGATGGGTAACAGAAAGTTCACACCGGGGATCACACCAACAGCACTACTAGATAGGGGCCAAGGGTACTAGCTGCTAGTACAAAGGTATAGGGAACTACTAAAGGGGCAGTAAATACCGCACAACGTGGCTGGGCTAATATATGCCTTTGGGCAGATAGCCCAGTACCAACCTATGAACCTATGAACCTATATTTCATTTAGTTTTATTTCCTTGTTGTCAAGTTAGTATTGGCATCTTATAAGGAATCTTCTAAAGAATAAACATATTAAGATCCCCAGGTTATCCAATTTATGCAAAAATGAGACTATTGGACACCCCTAGGAATGCTAATTTTCTGTCAAATTATGTTGATATATTTTCTTAAGTACATTATTACATTTTATACATAGACAGTAGTCAATGTATATACACTATATGAAAAAAACTAATAACCAAATGTATAGCGTATCAATGAAGGAAGCAGGTTAGTAAATAAATGAATGAACATGAAAAAACATGCATATTAGAATTTACTAGTATTGAAAGCTTACGTCTCTGACTGTGACTTCATCAGAATAAAAGAATCAAGTACCTACGGTCATATGTATACTAAAACTTGCCCTGTTATTCAATTTCCTATCAATTGAAGTTCGACAAACCAAAATGCAGCAACGCTAGGCATGTTAGGTTCCAATGGCAAGAAAGACCTGTCCAAACTCCAAGATATTAAAAAAACAGCTGGATTTATTAAAAAGATTTTACAATTATATGATGGATTTAGTGCTTTTGTCCACCAAATGTGGACTTCCTCAGAATCCGGATTCTGAGGAAGTCCACGTTTGGTGGACGAAAGCGCTAAATCCATCATATAATTGTAAAATCTTTTAATAAATCTAGGTTTTTTTTTTTTTTTTTTTTTTTTTTTTATATCTCGGAGTTTGGATGGGTCTTTATTGCTGTTGGAACCTAGCCTGCCTAGCGTTGCTGCATTTTGATTTGTGAATTATTGATTTGGGGAACACTTTATTAACTGTATTCTAAGTTATCATTTAAAGCTAATTGAATGAATTGTGTCTGTTGAACGCACACACTGGAGCTTCCACTATTAAGAACTAAATTTAAACAGTTGTTCAAGGGAACTACAATACATATAATAAATAAACAAATAAATAAAAATTGTACACTACATATAAAACACCATGATGTGATTAAAACAATCTATGTCTTATAAATAATAAAAATAGTTAAAACTTCCTGAAAAAACTGCCAAATAGTAAATACATCAATGATTCACAACTTTTCAGACCTTAATTTCAAAACAGGTTTGATTGAAATAGTTTTGTTTAACCTGGGTGGTGCACCGGCAATAATTTTAAGTTGACAAAGAAGCTCCTTAAATTGAAATTGGTTCTCCCAGTCACTATCCCTAGGGTCAATGCTAATCTTGTCAATAATGCCAAAAGTAAAACCTTCAAAGTTGGGACATAGACAAGAATGTTTATACAGAGTACCAACCTTTTAGTTTTAATGTTGTAGTTATGCTTATAAATTCTTTTCCTTAATGCTCTCTCTGTCTTTCCTATGTAAAATGATGGGCATATATTACATGTGGCTAAGTAAACTATCCCTGTAGTTGAGCAGTTTCCTTTAATAAATTTGAAACTATTGACATTGATGAATAGTTGTTCAGCCTGAATAATATGTTTGCACTGTTTACCGTTCAAACAATTCCCTGTTCTCCCACAGGTAATACTCCCATTATTCACTATAAACAATGCAATTTGGCTACCAAAATGAGTAGAATGCTAGTGCAGGGTAGAGAAAAAGCATAGAAAGAATGGCAAAAATAGAAAACAATAAAACACCAGTATATATTGAAAACTACTGAATACTTTGCAATCATACTAAAAAGTACATTAATGAAGACAAAAAAAACTATGCTGTAATAACTTTCAAAATAATAGTAAACATAAACCTAAAAAATTCTTTACAGCCACTAAAGAAATATAGATTTCTGGCCAAAAATTCAACCCCAACCCCTTCTCCCAATATCTCATCACTCAAAACCACAACACAGTTCAACTCTTATTTCATAGATTGTATAACATTTCTAACCAAGAATTGCCCAACATCTAAAACTAACCCATGTACTACCACATTCACTTTAACCTTCAAACCTGTGCCCGCATCCTCTATAAAACTACTCCTAAACAAATGCAAACCATGCTCCACTTCAGCTAATGACCTTCCAAGCGAGTACCTTAAAATAGCAGCCAATACCATTGACTGTTCATAGGTTCATAGATTAGTACTAGGCTAACTGCCCTTGTGGGCCATATTAAGCCTAGCCAATTACCCCATGTGAGAATCAAACCCTGCACCTTGTGTTTGAAAGGTAAATACCTTAACCATTATGCCAACCTCCCACCCTGTGCTATCTCAATCCTTATAAATAGGTCAATCCAGGAATCCCACATTTCCTTTATCTGGAAAAATTCACACATTATCCCTCTGCGCAAAGGAGGAAATTTAACAGACATTACTAACTTTAGACTAATATCAATCTTATCCCCCCTTCTCCAAAATACTTGTAAAACATATTTAAATAGAATTGCTAAAATAAGTCCTGCATGAAAAACTCGTATCCCCCACAGAACAAGACTTCCATCCTTCCCATAGCACTAACTCTGCACTTCTAACCCATATAGATGCTTCCAGTAAAGCTAGATATACCGGTAAACTAATCTCTTCCTCCTTATTTCTGGAACTGTCTGAAGCCATCAACACACTTTGTCACAGCAAACCTCTTCTTCAAATGTCCTCATTAGGTCTGTCTCATGGTTCAAAAGCTACATATCCAATAGGTATTAGTTAGTCAAATGGCACTCCACCCTGTCTCTGTACTTCCCAGTCACCACCGGTGAGCCACAAGGCTTTGTCCTTGGATGTCTTCTCTTTAACACTCTCACCAATACCCACCACACATCCACATAACAGGTCTCCATAACAAAGGATGCAGATGATCCACACTCATTTGCACATCTGAAAACATGGCACACCAAAAAATTACTCAGGAAGCTTTAACAGTCACTGAAACATGGCTTTGTAACTCACAACTCATACTCAACCCTGAAGAAAACAAGCTACTACTTTTTTTCCCAAATTTCTCTCATGAAAAAACAAAATTTAAAGTCCTCGCTCTTGATAATACAACCATTGAAGTCACTTCTCATAGCAAACTATTAGGGATGATAGTGGAAATAATGTTAAATTCAACCTGCATATAGCAAAGTGCATAAGAAAAACTCATCAAATGCTATGAATCCTTTGTAGAGCAAGCTACACTTGCTACTACTTATCGTCTCTCCATACTTCTTTATGGTGCTAGCACCAAAAAGCCTAAATTGGTTAGAGCTACCCCATCATTTAACATATACACAGTTTCTTACCACTTATAAAATTATCTACCATTCATCTGCTTGACTGCCACTAAATAACATTCTACACAACTATGTTCCCATTCAGTCATTACAATCCAGTGACCAAAACTTCTGACTGTCTACAAACCTACTGCTGGGCAGAACTCCTTTTCTGTATACATCAGGTCAACACCCTCCCTCCCATCCATCAAAACCTTTCTGAAAGACTTCCTAGCCAAAAGCTGTCTCTGTTATTGCTCAATACCAGGATAACTTATATCCCTAAATTTGAACAAATACCCATTCATACATTATATCTCCATACCCTCCTTTCTTCACTCACTTTCTTAATTCTATTAATTTCTCTCCCTTGGCTTTCACTCTAAATTTACCATTAGCCTATTTTACTCTCACTTCATATTGCAATTCATGTTTGTAATATACTAATATACCTTTAATTTCTTTATAAATTGGCTAAAATTTCTGTAAGTATTAAATAATTGTCATATATTATATCTGATTTGGTACAATTATTTAAACTGTAGTTGTTTTTTTCTATTATTTTTAAAGATTGTAAAATTGCTGTTCTTAAAATGTTCTATAATACTTTGAAGTTTTTCTCCCTGCACCTCTGCTGAAAGAGGGCTCCTACACAATTGGACTTTCCTGGTAATGTCAATAAACAAATAAATAAATACATGCATACATACATACATTTATTTATTATTATTTATTTCCAGTTTGATAACCGGGGAAGTCCACTGGGCCCGAAAGCCCGTTTTCAGTGGAGGCCCGGGGAGAAAAGCTCCATGATAATACATTACACACAAAAACACAGCAGAACAGATCTAAACTAATACACACAAAAACACACTCTGTTCTAATAGCATAATACTTTAACAATTTCCAAACAAGAATGAGGTGCATTGGGCACCATACATAAGAAAAAGATATATTAGTGCAACTGTGAATGTTAGTAAAGTAGGAAAGGAAAGGAAATTATAGATAGAGTTTGAATGCAAGAGCAGGGATGCATAGGAGAAACAAAGAAGAAGCAAAGAAATTAAAGGAGAGGTGTCAGAAGAGGATAGAAAAAGAACAGATAACTAATGTTCAAATTGTGGTTGAGTCCAGGAGACCACCTTGAGAAAAAAGTCAAAAGATTTAAGGTGAGAGTAAGCATAGCACTTGAAGGAAAATAAAGGGTTTATTCAGGGAGGAAGGAGGAGATAATGAAGAAGAGAGGGGAGCTAGGGAGAGTGTCAGAAGAAGACATACATACATACATACATGCATAAATAAATGTGTCACTATGTTAACATGCAAGTGCAATTTTCTGTACTCTTTTTTTAATATAGTTTTGAATTATTTTATTTATTTATATTTCTTTATTTATTAGTTTGTGTTTGGGCGTATGCATTTTGGTACATTATTAATTTAATCTTACATTACTGAGCTACACTGTCTCAATGTATTTATTAGTTATATTTATTGCAGCTCTTTTATACTGCTCATGAGCTAAGCTATAGCAACATTGTGTTGCATACTTCTGCTTTCTGCTACTGTATTACTGTGTTTGTTATATGACTATTCCCTATTACTACTACCGTTTTCTTGTGTTTTATGCTAGTTTTCTGCAGCAGTAGTACCCCAACATTGGTGTGTTATTAATATCATAGTCACATTATTACTGACTTAAGTTACATAGATACTGTGATGTTAAAGCTAATCTATTTTTTCCCTGCAGAGAGTTGTTGTTGTTTGGTTCCATTGTCGTGGTAATAGTGGCTCATCAAAATGGTAAGTCTTTAACCGTCACTGTAAATGTTGCTTATTGTACATTTGGCATGCTATAGGGATACATAGAATTATTCAATGTACTAGGCAGTGCCATTTTGCTTTTCTCATTCATTCCCATTGTCAAATCTTCAGATCATGAGAAATATTCTATCCTAAGAATGGAACAGTTGCAACACAACCATTCTAAAGCTGGTCTCTTCTCTGTTTAGTATAATTTCATGTATTCTCCTTGACTAGGACAATGGAGGGTTTAGCATCCTAGTTAAGGTGTTTACCTCATAGACACAAGGTCCAGGGTTTGATTCTCATGAAAAGGAAACTGGCTATGCTTAAAATGGCCCACAAGGATGGTTAGCCTAGTAAACCTCTGAAGCTATGAACAAGACAGAACACCAGTAATCCCAGTATCTAGCAATAAAATGTAGCAGCTGAGATCAGATACTATGTAACCACTGATGTGGGAGTGAACAGTGAATAGAAACTAAGAGATTTAACAATTGATTTTCTGAAATATTAAAATGTATAAGTTACTTCAGAGACATACTATATCCAGAATTCTAATACAACAAAGTTATCTCTGCCAGCAGGCCACAGCACAAAGCTCATAGGCAGAAATGTACACAAATTACTTATCTACTAATTTTATGGATTCTTGTAGGACTGCCTCACATGGAGCAGGGCCAGATATCCAAGTTCTTTATACATCTGTAGCCACAACCTGTATTAACTGCAGTAAATAACTTTGCATATATTGTATTGACAAAACAATTCTACTTATTAGTTCCCGGGAAGACCTTATTTGTGGTCATCAAGTTTTGATATTAACAGAATGCATTTAAATTATAAATGATAAAAACATGTTTGACACATCAATTAAACTGTTAACTTGATCTTTTTTCTAGGGAGAAAAATTGGCTCTCCTCTAAGGTTTCAACATGTAAAAGGCCTAATTGTTTTTCACAATCATATTTTACAGAAACTGACAGTTTGTATAACAAGTCACAACAACTTGAATTATTGGTGCTTCATAAGAATTTTTAATTGCTGATTATTACAGAGTCATAGGACACTTCAGTGTAATATCCTCACTGGTCAGGTCAAACCATAAATCTAGCTCGTTTGAAGTAAAAAGAAAACCTGTGAACCCAGCTAACCCAGGAACATTTAGGAACTATTCTAAGGCTAACCTCCATCCTCACAACTGAAAAAGTAAGTCACTACTGTGGAATCTGAACATAAGAGCTGTTGGACACTTAAAGAAATCCCAATCCCTCAGAGCCACATGCTCCAGGGATCTAAACCTTGTCATTACAATAAACAAAACATGCTGGAGGGATAGGTTCCTGACCCAGAGACTCCCGAGACTCTGGAATAGACTACACATACATGTCAAGCAAAGTGCCTCTTTGGCCCTCTTCAAAAGGAACCTTGACAATTGGATGGGAGAAAGGAAATTCACCCCGGGGTTCTTGTCAGTCACCCTGCTAGACAGGGGTCCAGGGAAGTAAATAGTGTGGGAAGAAATAGCCAGGGAATTGTTATGGCTAGGCTTGTATAGGCCCTAGGGCCAATAGCCTAGTACCAATCTATGAACCTATGAACCTATAAATAGGTTGTAAACCAAAAGGAAGAAATTATGACAAAAATTAGAAGATGCCATACCCAGCAAGATAAAAAGCAAGATGAAACATTCCCTATCAATCTAACAAGAAACTGAGAGGGCTAGTCAAGTCAATAAAACATAAATTTAAGATGAAAATAGCCTCCCAGGCCAATTTCAACCACAAGCCTTTCTTCAGCTGTGTCCTCAAGCATAAAAGGCAGTGCAAACAATGTGATAAGCTAATTGTTAATAGAACCATCTATAATCAGAATAATTATTAATGTAGCCACCTATAATGAGCTTGAAGATACAGAAAATCTATGGGCTGACAAAATTTAGCTCCAGTTTAACTCATCTCTCCCCAGACGGCCCTCAGAAAATACCCATGAACATAACTCCCCCAACTATCACTAAGGAACAGGTCCTCAATGCACTCTCCAAGGCCAAAAAATAGCATTGACAGCCTCCAATCATATCTCAGGATGTCTCATTAACAGCATGAAACATGACCTAGCAGGACAGCTAGAATCACTATTTAACCATACCTTTCATACAGGCTTCATCCCGACTGCAACTGTCATCCTTCTACACAAGGTCAGGCAATCTACAGACCCAAGTAACTACAGATCCATAAGTCTGACTAGTATCATATGCAAGGCCATGGACATAAGTATCATGGAAATGATAAACAATAACAAAGAAAACCATCAAAAACTAGACCCAACCCAGTTTGGTTTTCTCAAAGGCAGTTCATGCTTACTTAACCTGGTGGACTTCTTTAAGAAGGTCACCAAAGCAGTGGATGAGGGCAAAATAGTACATACTGTCTACCTTGACCTGGCTAAGTCATTCAACACAATATCCCAGTCGGACATTGTAAACAAACTCATGAAATTAGATATTGATCCATATGACACTCACTGGATAGACAGATAGCTCCCAAGTACGACCCAAGAAATGAAGATAAGGGAGTCTACCTCCACAAAGGACAGGTGCAGTCATACAATCTCTCAAAAAAATACCTTCTGAGAAGGCCAGAAACAAACTAATAACTGGTGTCAGTGCCACAGTCTAAATCTCAGTGCCAAGAAATACATGATAGTATCCTTTGGGGAAACATCTACCCCTGGAAACCACCACATCGATAATGCATCCCTATAATTAGATCCAGTAGTCAGGGATTGGGGAATATATGTAAACAATAACCTGGACTTTGACCATCATGTGTCTAAGGTAGTAAGGAAATCATTCTATGTTGCCCAGCTTATAAGCAAGGGTATGGTCATCTAGGTCCAAGGATGCCATTGTTTTGCTGTAATTACCCCTCATTAGACCAATGGTTGAGTAAAATGCACACTTCCATATGTACCTGACCAGGTATAGAAGACAGCTGGAATATCCACAAAGGATCCTCACAAAAAGAATAGAGAGCAGAAATAAGATGTTCTATGCAGACTGCGTCAAAGTCTCTATTTCCTGTACTCTGTCTCCTATAGACTGCTGAGAAGCGATATGTGCTGGGCCTAAAAAGCATCCGGTTATCCTACTCTGATGGTCCTGCTGCACATTCACAAAACACTTAGTATAAGAATTATCCAATCTAGGGACCCAAACTTCATCTGTGACATAAATAGGACATGTTGGAGGGATAAGTATATGTCTCAGAGAGTGCCCCTTCTCTGGAAAAGACTTCCCATCCATGTGAAGCAGAATTCTTCCCTAATCTACTTCAAGCGTAACTTAGAGCAGTGGAAGAGGAATCAGAAATTTATTCCTGGTCTAGCACCCATGTCTCTAATCGACAGAGACAGCCTGTAAATGCCTGACCACCAAAGTTAAGCCTTCTTGTACCACTTAAAATAACTATAGGTACCAAAAATTGTCAGATATATTTTTGGAAAAATGTCTAGGCTTAAAAGGCCACCAACATTGTCAGCTTAGTATATATCTGAATAAATATTTATGTTATTAAAGCACAGTTAACTGAATGCAGTGAAGGTTACAACTACTAAACGTAGTATGGCTTTACATAACTCAATATCTAGTAGATAATCTATGCTACTGAAAATAAGACATTACCGGTTGTAAGGTGCAATGTTAGTACTTATGATGGCTTGTAAATCATTCTAACTTGTAGAAGTCTAAGGATGAATATTTATTTACTTATCCTTTGTTGACCAGATTAATCCCATTATGCTAGTAGACTCTTTTCATGTGATTCCTAAGATGGCATTTAAACTGCTAGGGGAAATTTGGCCAAGACATCAGGGAACTCCCCCCTATTCTTTTTGACAGCTGCCATGGGATGGTTTGCATACACCTGAGCTCCCAGCACCTCAGTTAGATGGGGCTTCAGTTTAACATCTCATCTGAACACTGCACCTCACTGTCCCCTGCTGTATGGCAGTGTGAGAAATGAATCTACTGGGCGTGGGAATGGAACCCACAACCTTCTGTACATGAGATAAGTGGGCTCCCTGTTGCACCACTGAACTGCTAGTGCTAAACAGGAATGTTGCTTTATTCTTTGTGGCCAGTGGCTCTACTGTTGTGTTGAATGATTTTGTTTAACCATATATATCTTCATTTAATTATTTTGCATCTGAATTTATTGAGTTACTGCTTTTTAATAATTCTCTGCAATGTGTCACTTCTCCTGCATCAGAACTTAGCATATTAGATTTGGTTATAAGTAATTATAACAATACAATTCAGTAATTAAAAAAGCACTGAAACTTTAGAAAATACTGATTATCTTTGTCTCTTCTACCATTTACGGCACTTAAGTCACAGACAACTGTTTATAATTTAAAGATGATTTTTTTTTTTAATTTCTACAGATTTATTTTGTATGGCATGGAATAATATATTATCTTCATAACATGTGGTAACATACTGGGATACAACTAAAGAACTATATTTAAATTCGCTGTGATAGGTAACTAAGTCTGAAAGTAAACTTTTACTAACAGCAAGCTTAGCCCACACAGGGATAAAACATTAAACAAAATGTTTTGCAAAAGGAGAAGTCCCTGCATTTTTTTCTTTTCAGGCACCTGGGTTCATAGGTTCATGGGAGATTATTAGGCTATTGACAGTAGGGCCTTTATAAGCCTAGCCATGTTATACCCTTGTTCCCTTATTGACCAAGTTGCATGGTCTATATTTGTAGTGCAAGTCTTTGATCAGCACTGACTGCCCTTATCCAAGAGGGATATAGGTGACACCCCCAGGGTAAAAATTATGGTCTCCAATCCAGTTGTCTAAGTTATGCTTAAATAGGGTCATTGACGAGCTTTGTTTTACATAAATTGGGAGTTTGTTCCAGAGGAGTGGCAATTTCTGGGATACATATCTGTCTCTCTAGCACATCCTGTTAATGTCACAAGCTAGGTTAAGATTCTTAGAGTGAGTCAATCTTGTCCCATTTGACTTGCAGATGAGCAGCATTTCCATTAGGGTTGGGTCCGAGACATTCTTATAATATCTAGCAAAGATAGAATGGCCAGGGTTACTAACAAGTTAAACAGGATTCTTGTGACTTCAAAAGCCAAATACAATTAGCTTTCAGTTAGAAAGACAACAGGAAATTATGACTTTGTTCAGTATGTTAGCATTCATTTAAAACTTCTTCTAATGTGGGTCTATTCAGACTTTGCAGTGGCTGGACTACAAGTGTGTATGACATAGAAGAAACAATTAATTACTATTTTATGCAAGACTAGGTTATTAAAGGAAAGGCAAATGTACATTGAAAAGACTTATCTGGTTGCTAGCACCCACTTAAATGGTGTAGACATCTTTACCTTAGATGAAATATAGAGAAAGTTGAGCCTTTAAGGTTCTATGATCCTTTTTGGTACCGACAGTCATATATGACTGTAATCCAACTGACCTGTAAGTTATATTTCTAGCTTCAACTTAAATACAAAGGTATTCTTGTTCACTATTAGTTAAGTAAAATGTAACAAAAAATAAATAACATTCATGGAGATTCTTCTTTATGTCCAAATCATCCAGTTTGTTTTTTATGAGCACTTTTTTCATTAATAGACTTCATCAGATAATACAACTCTTAGTTTACAGTAGGTTAAATCATTAGAAATGGAGGGGGTTAGACCAGGCTACTTGGCATTATTGGTTGATGGGATGGCAAATCTGATTGGTTAGAAAAATGTGCTTCTTGTTGGAAGAGAAGAAATTCCCTTATTAGAATACGAGTCTGATTGGTGTGGTTGCGTTCTCCTGAAGCCCCCTTTTCAGGACTTCCTCAGCAACAACAACAGTGGACCAAAAATAAAATAAAAAATGAAAACTAAAGGCAATCTCTTAAAAAAATAATGAATATTAAGGCATTTTGAAGGACAAAATTGTTTAACTCTGATATCTGCACATCTATTTAAGTAATGTGTTTTTCTGCTTGTAAATAAAATGCTTCCTGAAGAGGAATCATGCATCACTGTTGGGAAAACCAAGTATCATAGAATCTTAAAGGCTCGCCATTCTCTGCTTTTTGTTTAGTCCTCACAATGACAAACTGATTGTACAGAATTGGAGAAATTAACAAGAACACCATTCCACTCCACTCCAGGCAACCTATTTCCATTTTTTATAAGATAAAATGCAGCTGCAGTATGGGGCAGATATCTTGCTAGTTAAATGTCAAATTTGGACTAGGCTCCTTCCTTGTCTCCTGGACGAAGTGTCTTGTAAACCTATGCATCTAATTTATTTCATGACTGTGGAATATACTTCTTGCAAATATTAGGGTTATAAAATATTGATGAGTTTAAAAGCAGTATTAATCTTTGGATAACTGAGTGTAATTTTAAGCATACTTTGAAGGAATCTATATTCCTTGATGAACTTATGATGTTAGATGAGGTAAGGTGGGGAGAAGAGTGCGCAGGGGCTACTGCACATCAGAAAGCATGGTGTGACAGCGATTATCTACTTCATCCTGCCAAATGTACAAACAGCTTATCTACAGCTTGAGTAGCAACACCCTGTGCTGAAATTACATGTTAAAAATAGCCACTGCATCACGAGACACCACAGAATGAACTAGAAATGCATTTCAGAGCTGTTTAAATCATGTAATGCACAGCAAAAATTATCAATCTAACATAGTACAGAATGTACCATATGAAACAAAAGTGGGCCTGTTATCTTCTTCATTCAGCTTTTCCCAGTTAGGGGTCGCCACAATGGATCACCTGTCCACTCATAATTGGCAGTGAAGTTTTACAGTGTCGAGTTGCCAGCACAGCACCCAACCTTTCACAGAAGACACACAAACACACTCATGCCTAGGGCCAATTTAGAGAGTCCACTCCATCTACAACATGTCTTTGGGAGGAACCCGGAGCACCCAGAGAAATTTCACACAACCACAGGGAGGACATGCAGCCTCTGCACAGAAGGCACCCCAGCCAAGGATCGAACTGGATAACCTCTTGCTGTGAGGCAGCAATGCTAACTGCTGCACCACCGCGGCCACCCAAAAAAAAAGTGGTTGTCTGTTATAATATTGTAGAATACTTCTCAGCTGTCTCAGATTTTGCAGAACATCTATGATTTTACCTCATATGCTTACCATGTTCCTTCTAAAACGTTTGATTTTTATTTTAAATTACTGAGGATTAGAATCAATAATGCCAGACATGAAAGTTTAATACGTTTTAATTTTAGAAAATGTATGGTGATGCAAAACCTGTTCTTTCATTAACTTTTTAAGTGAATTGAGTATAAATTGCAACTAATTTCAGGCCTTAATTGCCCCATTATTTTTGCCTTGTACAGATTTCTTGAATAAACTTCTGTTGCTGAGAACATAATAATGGGAGGAGGGTAGGGGTGTGAGTTAATTCCTATACTGAATACAGGAAGTGGCATGAAAATACGAAGGCCAGCGAGCAGAATTAATTCACTTATCTGTCATATTCACACATGATATTCAGACCCAGATCCAAAAATGGTGCAACCAAGATCAATTATTTATTCCTTATTAACTTGGTAAAGCACATTATACCCACATGGACAAGAGTAAATTAGGACTTTCCTGTAAATGAGTACATGGACCAGAGACCCTATAGTCAGTCTGCCAGTGATATTTGTGGGAATCAAACTGTTGTCTATAGGACATAGTTCACATAGAGGAATCCGGTATGTCATACTTCCAGCCATATAATAAATTGTAAAGCAGTCTTTGTCAAGTTCCTGACATTCTGGTCCATTTTATATACTTTATCAAATGCATTTTCATTTAACAGCAGAAGCTTTACATAATGTGGTGCCAATAATGAGGTTTTCTGCTTGTTCATAAGTAGTTACTAAGGATGCAGTTCTGGAGACCACTAAGGAACCTAGCCTAGTTTCCCATTTGTCCTCAAACACTATCTGGAAAAGTTATTTGCTTAGAGACAAACACTAGGCACACACGTGCTTGCTCACGCTCATATACACACACATATATAAAATTTTGTATTTCACTATATCACCCCTCATTGTCTCCATATTTATGCATGTTGAAGTAAAGACACTACTATGTATCAGTGTGATACAACACCAACATATGCTTACCAGAGCAGGATGTCATTCCCAGACTCCTCAAAAGATATACTTGCTTCCAATCTACCTAATATAGACTGGCGTTCCCTCTACAGTTGTAATTACTCTGCAACAATATCACTGATCTTTTCCAATATAATTAGTTAGCATTTGTTTGCCAGGATTGTTCATCTAGGCATAACTTGTCCTTTTTCAGTGGAGGCCTAGAGAGAAAAGCTTCAAGAATAATATATATATATATATATATATATATATATATATATATATATATATATATATATACATACATATATATTGAGAGAGCTTCAAGAATAATACATATACATATATATACATATACACACAAAAGGTTCAAAAATCAGGCAAGAAAACTTGCAATTACTTTAAGCCATTTAACAGAATAAATGTAAGTAGAGTCCATAGTAAACCATAAACAGTGTTTTACACAAGATAACAATACATATCAGTACATAATTTTTGTGGATCATGAATAAAACCAATACAGAAGTACAACAATAGGCCATAAGAGAAATTGGAAGGAAAGAAAAGAGAAATTCATTAAAAAGTGTTCTTTTAAAAAGTGAGGTTTAAAGAAGAGTATTTAAGTAGACTGTTAGTGGAAGTGATAGTTATACGGCAGACTACAGGTGAAGCAAGATAGGAAAATAACTTAGGCGCTTCATTATACCTGTTGCTAAAATACATCAGGTACTAAACTATATAATAAACAATAAAATAAACAATCTACACTTTAATGCCTCAAAAAACATATTTATATTGAAAGAACATTCAGAACCTAAAGACCCCGATAGTTATAGACCAATTTCACTACTTAATATAGACACCAAGATTCTCACTTCAATTCTCGCTAACAGATTAAAGAACATTATACTAATATCATATCAACAGAACAGTCAGGATTCACTCCATTAAGACAGACTAGTGATAATACCCTAACTCTTGAAACCATGATGTCCTTTGCAAACACAAAAAAAATCCCCATATATGCAATGGTGGTAGATCTCACAAAGCGTTTGATAGAGAGTACATCTCTTTCCTACTTCAACTGTTACCCTATTTTGAATTCCCTAACAAATTTATTCAAATAATTAAAATACTATACGAAAACTCTTACACCAACATATATGCAAACAGAACCCTATCAAACAGAATCAAGATCAAAATGGGACAAGGCAAGGCTGCCCTCTATCTCCCTTCTTATTCACTCTGTATCTCAAACTGCTATTCTTGTACATCAAACAGAAGATATATCATAACCCACCTTCTGTCTTTAACTCTAAAATCTTTTACACTGCCTTCACCGATTATTTAAACATTTACTTTACTACCCCTAGTTCTGACATACTTAAATTACTAAAATTGAAAGTTTCTCAGTTATATCTAACTATAAACTTAACTTAAACAAAACCAATATCTTCCCTCTAAGTCCCCCCTAAATTACTATCATTATTCCCATTTTAGACACAATTAAGATAAAAATTCAACCAAATATTTTGGAATTATGTTCTTTTAAAACAAAAGAGATTTTATCAAAATAATATACAGGATAAATGAAATAGGATTAAACAAGACTGCAGCAGATGGAATAATCTCAAAAACTCCTTTTCTAGCCAAAGTCTCGATAATCAAAATGAATATTCTCCCTAGAATAATTTATGTATTTATGACTTCACAAGTGATAATACACAACAATTTTTTTAAACAAATACATACATTTTTGGCCAAATTCATATGGGAACCTAAAAGAACAAGAATCTCATACCAAAAACTTTCATTACCAAAACTAAAAGGGGGCCTAAACTTACTGGATTTTAAACTATACTACATCATTATCAATAGCATTAGAATTCTAAGGATAGCAGAATATACCCCTTTGCATAATACAAGGACTCCAATGTGGTTGAAAATATATTATAATTATATCAAATCTCTAGACTTTAATCCTAGAGCACTGCCTTTTTTAATCAAAAAAGAAATAACTGCTCGCAAGATCATGGACCCGCTAAAACATTTCATTATTATACTTCAAAAGTTATTTATCTCCCTTGATCTTGAGATAACAATGGCTATCCTTCAATCAGGCCATAATAACCCAAACCTGAAAATTAATAACTCAATGATAAGCCTCAATAACTACCCTTTATTAAAAGACATGAGAATTTGAGACCTTTACCCTTACCGTAACTATACTATACAAGAGCTAAGATCTCAACTCAACTTACCAAAATCATACACAGTTATCTTGAGACAAATTAAAGAAATATGCTCCAAACACCGTTAAAACACTAAATTAACAGAGGCAGATATAAACATATGTGAAACAGTATGGAATATAATGCTAACTAGTGGGAAAATGATATCAAACACATATAAATTAATATCGGAGATTAAATTCCAGGACACCGCATTCATCTCTAGCTACTGGTGTAAAAATAATGTATTAATAACTGAACAACAATTAAACCAAGCCTTAACCCTAATGCTTAAAGCAATACCTCTGAAAAAACTAACATACACTCAACTCATGAGTAACAATAATGCTTACCTTACTCCCCTAGTATTCCACAAATTCAGCTCATCTAAATCACCTTACTGTCCATATTGTGAATCACAGGAAGCAGATCTAATCCATAAGTTTTGGAGTTGTAAATGCATATTTAAACTATGGAACTCACTAAAAATCCAACTACTAAAACAAGCTTATGAAAAAACAATTCACACTCCTTCACATCTTACTTTCAGATATACCCAAAAACAAAGCAAACATTTATATCACATTATTTCTATTAATAAAACTATACATTGCTTCCTAATGGGGGGACAGAGTCAACATAAACTGGAATGATTAAAAAAAATGGCAATTAGACATCTACTGGCCCATAAATGGGTAATTGACACAAATAGTGATACACTGAAGAAACTAGAAAGATGGGAACAGGCCTTTTAACTTACTACTAGCATAACCCACCCTCTTTATCATAAGGACTTTGGTCTTTACACACATAGTTACATTTCTAATACATAAGTGATATTGTAAAAATAAGAAATATCCACATTATTGTAAGCTTACTGATTCACCTTGAAAATAAAGTATATGGCACCTTTGTACAGTTGTAAATAAGTTAGGTGTTTATGTATGAATCGATTCTGTGTACCTGCAATTCTTTACCCAATGTACATTATCATTGTTTTACTGTTTTATTTTGTCTGTATTCTTATGACTTGAAAAACTAAAATAATTTTGGGAAAAAAAAAAAAAGGAAAATGACTTAGGAGGAAACACCAGGGAAATAGTTAGAGGTTCCTGGACAGAAAGTGGTTGTATCATGCATTGGTATGGCGGACAGTAAAACAGAGTTTTAGTAGGTAAGCTGAGTGAGAGGAAGATTGAGAAAGGCTGAAGATGAAAACGTGGAATCATTGTTGTGAAGAGAGGCAATAAGGTGTCATGCTTTTTTAATTTCTAAGTCTTTTGGGTTGCTAATACCATGAAGGGAATGGATCCCATTCCTAAGTCAAAGTACGATTTAAGTTCATGAAATTAGTATTGTTTCAATCTTTGATCTCAGCCAGAAGTGCTCTTAGCAGCACCCACAATGTACCCAGTAATGACTCCTTCTGCAGTTCATATGGAGTTACATGTATTGGTAACATATCTAAATACGATTGTAAATTCTTTTTTATAAGACTTGTTGCTCTTACTACTATTGGAACGTTGGAACGGTCTGGGTATCTTTCTTAAAACAATTTTCTCATTTCTGCCTGTAGATCCTGATGTTTTATGACTTTGTGTCTCTCTGCATGTAAGACACTGCAGTCACTGGGTGTCGCAATTTCAATGATCAATGCTACTCTTGTCTTCTTTTCTTGGATCACTATATCTGGTTTTCTAGCATCTGTCTTTTGAAGTGTTGGTAATGGGTGATCCCATGTGATGTAGACTTCATCATTTTCTATGATGCTTTCTGGTTCATGTTTCCAGTGTTTTTCAGCCACTTCAGTACCATAATGTTTACAAAATCCCCAGTGCACATTATTATGCCTTTCAGTATACAGTTCTTCTGCCATTATTATGTCACAACCAGCAATGAGGTGTGTAACTGTTTCCAATTCAGTTTTACAAAACCTACATTTGTCTGTTTCTCCTACATGTTCAATGGACTTTATAAACCAATGTGCACGCAGCCCACTATCTTGCGCTGCCAATATTAACCTTTCATCTCTTGGTTTGAATTCTCCTCTCCTTAACCATTCCTGTGTTCATTCCTGATCAACATGAGGTTCTTCCAGATGTTTTCTATACTTGCAACTATGTTTATGCTTTTTCCACATTTCTTGCCTTCTCATCTGATCCTTCACCTTATATTCTTTATTTTTTTTTGGCATATTCAGTTGCTGCCTGATTTTTATCTACTTCTGGTTTGATTTCTATTCCTGTTTGATGCTGATAAGCTATTGCTAGATTAAGCAGAGACGTCATCTTAGATTTATTTTCCTCATGTTTCAAAACTTTCACTACATTTGGGTCTTGTGAAGTCAGTAGATATGTGTGGAGTCCCATATGCACTGATTTTTATAAATCATTTGGTGAGCATGAAGCAGCCTTCTTGTTTTCCTATCTAATCTATTCAACACATTTTGGGGCCAGGCAATCACTCCAAAACTTTAAGTTAGGACAGGAAGAGCAAATTGATTTATAGCTTGGATTTTGTTCCTAGATGTCAGTGCTGTTTTCAGGATTAATTTAAGTCTTCTGACGTATTCCTTACTAAGTTTTATTCGCATTTGTTCATGTTTTATTGTTGATACTTCATCAATTCCCAAATATTTATACAGTCCTTCTT
The DNA here is from genome assembly GCF_019279795.1 of Protopterus annectens. Taxonomy (NCBI): domain Eukaryota; kingdom Metazoa; phylum Chordata; order Ceratodontiformes; family Protopteridae; genus Protopterus; species Protopterus annectens. The sequence continues at coordinate 1,702,279,441 of NC_056732.1, forward strand.
GCTCAAGTTCTTATATATCACATTCTTGTCCCAAACTGATGTTTTCCTGGTGTTGCAGTTTTTCTTCTTTAAAGGTTAAGGTTGCTTTTGCACATTTATCACGACCAAATGACATTGTTATATCATCTGAAAATGTTTTGACAACTTGCAGTTGTGCTTTCAGTTCCTCATCTGATGAGCTATACAGTTTTAAATCATAGACAAAGAGAAGATGAGAAGTCTTGACACTTTGTTGTTTCCTAAGAGCCAGATTATAGCCATGGACTAAGTTGTTGAGTAAACAGCTTAATGGATTAAGGTCAAGACAAAATAGTAACGGTGACAAAAGAGTCACCCTGGAATATCCCCCTTTGAATTTTTATCCCTGGGATAACAATTTGTCCTTTATCATGGCTTAATTGCAAAGTGGTCTGCCACTGTTTCATGATCACTGTAATGTAGTCAGTCAGTGTAGGGTGTATCTTATACATTTTAAGCACTCTTTTGTCCATGAATGAATTTGGGATACTGTCAAATGCTTTTTTTAGTCAATCCATGCCATACTTAGATTCTTTTCCTTTTTACAGTTCCCCACTATGACTTTATTTAACAGAAAATGATCCTTTGTTCCATATGACTTTATTTTATTGCCCTTTTGTTCTAGTGCCATAACTGAGTTTTCTTCTAAATTACTATAAACTCTGTTGACATCAGTTCCAAGGTATAGTTTATATGTCATTGGAAGGCAAGTTATTGGTCTATAATTTTTAGGGTAGCTTACAGGTTCACTCTTAAGTAGGAGCATTGTTTTTACTGTTGTTAGCCAGGTTGGTGTCTGTTCCAGATGCGCATATAAATAGTTGTTACTCATGGCTAAATCTTCATGCAAAGATGTTAATACTTTTAACCAGAAGTTAGGTACTGCATCTGGGCCTAGGGTTTTCCAGTTAGAGACTTTTCTTAACTTTGTTTGGATCTCTGCAGCTGTTTAGCTGTTTTGTCATTGTATGGGTTGTGCTGTGTAAAGGGAGATACAGAAGGGATGTGATACGAAAGGTGTTTAAAGAAGAGGGGAGAAAAAGTTAAGGGTAGTGAGCCAAAACTGATGAGGATTAGAGGGGATATGAGGAGACTACAAGGAGTTGGTCATTTATTTAACATTTTTACTGGGAAAGTCCGACTGGAGAAGAGGTCTTTTTCAGCAGAGGCCCAGGGAGGAAGGTTCCAGATGCACGTCTTTGGAATGTGGGAGGAACCCGAAGCACCCAGAGGAAACCCATGCAAACACGAGAACATGCAGACTCTGCACAGTAGGCAACCAGTTTGAGAATTGAACCAGTGAACCTCTTGGTGTGAGGTGACAACAGTAACCTCTGCACCACCTAATGTCATGCATCTAGACACATGGTTGGTATTTCAGTAGAAGGAACCTCCATTGTTATTATTTTTTAATAAGCCAGTCGAATATACTTATTACAGTCTAGTACTTTCTTTCGTGTTTTTTTTTTTTTTTAGCGCTTACCTCATAACTGATTCAAACAACATACTCACAGAATGTATAGCATACTTGATCATATGACTACTAGTTACCCTCCACCATTTATTATAAGCAAATGTCTTCCAGTTCCTATCTGCAGTTTGACAGGTGTCACCCTTACTTTCAGAAAAAAAGTATAGGTATGGGACAACTAACACGGCTGTCAAGACTGATTAGTAATGATGAGACATTTAAAATCGAAATGGGGAAACTATTTGAAATATTTAATGCCAGGGGCTATCCCAATGTTTTATTGAACTGCATAGGGGAAGAAATTATAAAGGGGAGGAGAACACATGATTTTGTCCTATTCTGGTTGATGACAAAAATGGTCCAATGACAATAAAAATGTAACTGAGAACTAATGAGGGTTTATGGTTAGGCCATTTAACATTGACACATTTGAGTTAACTATAGCCCTTAGAAAAACTTGGAGTCTGACATTCCAACAAGAAATTATTATAGGTTTATATGTTAGTACTAGGCTAACTGCCTTTGAGAGCCATTTTAAGCCTAGCCAATTATCCCTTGTCAGTCTCAAACCTGGAACCTTGTGCTTGTAAGGCAAACACCTTAACTATTAGGCCAACTTCCAACCCTTGGTTGACGGAAATGAAGATGGAATTAGATGATTTGCCTTTGGTTACATTTAGTTGAGGGAGAAATTTAAAAGATTTCTTGGAAAGTGGGTGCACTAAAATTTTAGATTAACATTCATTGGCTAGGATGTTGAAATGTTGTAAATGCAAATACTGTAGGTTTGTTAATGACACCCCTATATTAGTATAGAAGGGTATGACAAAACTATAGGATGTCCAGGCTCGTGTAATTAGGATTCCACAGGGGTGGTCTGTTCAGCCACCTGTGTTTCATCCCCAGCCTTCTACCTAGGCAAGACCAAAAAGAGACTGAATGATAGAATTTGTGCGCATGTTTACGACATAAAGTCTGTAAGAATGACTACTGCCCTGTTTAGACATTCATTAACATGTATAAATTTCAAAAATATTTATATTTTTTGTCATTGACAGAGATGTCAGGAATGAGAGAGGGGGAGGTGCTGGCAACCTATCACAGCAAAAATAACTGTTTTGGCAGCTGTGTTTAAATGCTTGGCATAGGCCAGGCATTGTGTTTATATCTAGTATTTTAAAGCACAGGGCAATAGAAGTTTGATTACATACCTAGTCAGGGCTCTATTTAACAACATTCTTGAATGTACACATTCTTTAAATTTTATACATACCTTTATAATTGTTGGTTTGATTTTTGGTGGTAGTGGATTGAAAATATTGGACATTGTGCATATATGTATGTGTGTGTATATATATATATATATATATATATATATATATATATATATATATATATATATATATTGGTTCTGATCCTTTTGGGGAAGTGATTGTGATTGGCTGATGTAATGTTTTAAAATGCTGTGCAAACTGCTTTGTTTTTCATAGGTTCATGGAGTCATAGGAGGTTACTAGGCTAACGGCCTTAGAGCCTTTACAAGCTTAGCCATATTTATACCAAGTTGCCCCAATCGTCAGTGGTTAGGTGAGTGAGCTTTGCAGAGGTAAGGCAGTATGGTAGTTAATACTGACTTCCTCTGTCCAGGAGGGACATGGGTACCACCCCATGAGTGAATTTGCAGTCACCCATCCATTGATCTAGGTTGTGTTTGAAGTTGGTCAGGGAGGGGCTCTGTTTCATGTGAATTGGAAGTTTGTTCCAGAGAAGTGGCAGTCGCTGCTAGATGTATCTATCTCTTCAGGTCAGTAGGAGAAAGATTACAGTGGCAGGGCTTTCAGTCTTAACATGTAAGACTTGTTTTGTGTACCCTGCAATTTCTTGGTGGGAAACCTCTGTGGTCTCTCCAGCTGTTGAAGGTGTCTGATGAGGCACATGCCAAAGGGATCATTGTACTCAGTTATTGGTCTGATGAGTATAATGGAATTATAACATCCTTAAATCTAGACGTGATGCCTTTACTTATAAGATGTGCCACATAGAAGGATTTTCTTACTACTGTGGATATGTGGTGGTAAAGGTTCAGATTGCTATCGCCCTGAGTACTCAGATCGTGTACCACTGGGTCTTCACTTAGGGGGATGCTGTCTATAATGCAATTAGCAGTGATATCAGCTTGCCCAAAGGGAATAATAATGAATTTTTTTTTGCATTTAGCTTTAATCCGTGGCTCTGGCACCAATCATTTGTCTGTGTTAAGCCTGCCTGCAATATATTAACATTGTTGGTGGACTCAATAATTTCTCCCATTTTACAATCATCAGAGAACTTGGTCAGACACAGGCCATCCAGGTTTGCCTGGACCTCTGAAAAATAAATTCTGAACAGTAAGGGACCAGCACAGAACACTGTAGTATGCCACTGGTGACTGGTCTTTTGCTAGAGGTAAAGTCACACACTTTAACAGCATGTGTCCTGTCAGTGAGCCAGTTGGCTGCCCATCTGGCAATATAGGGGTTAATTCCCAGTTGGGAGACTTTCTCTATAATACCTAAGAAGGGAGTTGTATCAAATACCTTGACTAGGTCAAGAAAGGAGGTATGCACACTCTTTCAATCATCTAGGACCTTCATGCGTTTGTCAAAGAAGTCAACCATGTTTAAAAGGCATGATCTACATTTAATGAACATGAAATGAATTGGGTCCAGAGTTTGGAGATTACTTCTGTTCTGGTTAATAAGGTCCAAAATGATTCTTTACATGGCCTTGCAGATGAGGCTTGTCAAGCTTATGGGCCTAAAATTCCCAGGGTTGGTTGATGGTGCACCTTTGTGCAGATGAATTACTGTTGCTGTCCTCCATTTCGCCAGAACATAGCCAGTTTTCAGGTTGTGGTTAAAGAGCGATCCAAGTGGGTGTGCTAAGTCATGTTTTAAGTTGTTTAAAAGACAACCTGGGATGTTGTGTGGTCCCATTAATGCTGGGTTTTTGGCCTTGGTGTCTAGAGATAATAGGCTGAAGAATGGTGGCACGTATATTTGGGGGATGACAGGGGGGATGGGGGGTGAAGTTTGATCCAAATCTGTCAAATAGCAGGTTGGCTGTTACCTGCAGTTAAGTGTGGGTGGTTGCATCCACAACCAGTTCAGTGCATAAATGGGTATTCCCTTTTAGATTTCAGATGTACTTAAAAAATGCCTTAGCTAAGGAGGCTATTTTTGCTTTGTAATTAGCTTTGGAGGACTTGACAAGATCTCTAATTTGTTTAAGCTAGAGAAGGATTACTTCTTCTGTTGAGCCAGTTCCCTCATGTTCTTGAACATTAGTTTATTTATTTTGTTGTATAGCCTGTTTTAGTGGTCCACTAGGGTGGCTTGTTTTTTTTGGCAAGACCTGGTTTTAAAAAGAAAAAGTAAAACACTGTTGAATAAAAACGGACCAAAAACATTTATTTTACATCCACAACTGAGCGCTTTCACCCACCAACAACGTGGGTTTCATCAGAGTTACATTAAAACCAGAGCAGCTACTTTTTATAAGAAAACAATAACCTATCACATTGCTTTCCCAATTTACAATTAAAAAATCAATTAATCACTTTCCAATTTGTAACATAACGTTACTAATAACCTTAATATTATAATATTATTATATATACAACAATAAATACTGAATTTTTGACACAAAAAAATATATAAATGTATATAAGAATGTTCCTTTTCTTTTTCCTAATTTCCCACAACATCTAACCTTAATATGAAACGACAATAAAAGACATTACTCACATGAAGTATCTTTTTCAGTATTAAGTGGTTGTCAGTATACATGAGACAATTGCTAGATTGCCTCAAGATGCCCATGTCTCTCAGAGTAGCCAGAGAGATGACAGGAAACTGCCCATCCATGATAGCAGGCTCTTAACTGTATGTTTTTTTAGGGAAGGGAATGGGTTAATTTGACAGGACTGTGCTGGTAGCACCGATACTACAAGTGGGACCTATATTTTGTGTAGGTTAAGCCTATCAATAAGGCAACACTGTTCAGTGCACAACTGAATTACCCCTAGAGCACCACAAAGCTTGGAAGGGTTTGACTTACAGCTGTTTAAGGAAAAACTGAGCTTCTATGCTTTTGTGTTTATACAGGGTACTGTTAACCTCCATTTCACAGAGTGGCACCACGCAACCCTGAGGCTTAAGTACAAGCAAGTACCAAATTTGAAAGGGGACAAAACTGCTTAGTGCATTAAAAGTTTTTTTTATTTTCTTTATTTTCTACACATCAGGTAACTGTGACTTCATTTTTTTATTTTTGCAGTGTGTTGTGTGTTAGTTTTATTTAGTAAATGTTGATTACCTAAAATTAAAAATCAATACTCAAAAATGTTACTTTTCAAACAAATAAAATGTAAATACACTTTGTGTTAATAATATCATTGAAACCAAGACTTAAATTGTCTGGCAACAAAATTTGCCATTTGACTTCCTTGCATTCCAGTTAAGTTTTTAAATTCACCAATCACTGGATTGTTGTTTACAAAATCAATAAAAAAAAGAAAATTTCTTAAAATCACAACAAGCGAGAGTATTCTTTGATAAAGCATTAGAACCATCTTCGAACCATCTTTTTTTTTTTTGTAGCCAGTAAATGCTTGATAAATTTTGGTATGGATCATTTAAGAATATTTAAGCAATGTATACTATTTTGATTGTATTTACATTAACACATTCAATTCATTGCTAGATTTGGTACTTAGCAATATTTTTTTTTTTGTGTTTCAAGATAAAATCTTCAGAGGTGTAGCAATGAGTGCTAGTATGGCACCTCTTTGTCAACCTTGTTATGTGTTGGTGAAAGCAAACTTTTTTGACAAAAAGTTCAGATTTTTCATACTGATGTTTTATAAGGATACAGATAACTTATTTTTTGTATGGACTGGAATGTGTCACCAATTTGACTTGTTTTTGTCAGAATTAAATAGTTTAACTCATTTTTTGAATCTCACACTCAGTTGATTAAGTATGGTATAAATTCTGTGAGTACGTTGTTTGCATTGGTTCTGATGAGGTGACATTCTAATAAGGAATGAAAGTGCTAAACTTTATTTTGGGGGAATCTGGCCATGTTTTCCTTAGTTTCTGTGGTTTTCTTTATGTGTGATAAGTAGTTGAGATAGAGACAGGGAGTGACGCTTCTCTATCCAGTGCATCTGCTCTAGTGCAACACGATGGTGAGATCGGTATGTCACACGAGCAGCCGATTTGACTATATTGTTATAGCACTGCTCATGGAGATTGGTCTGGATTGCCTGCAGGGTAATGAAAATGTGGGAGCTATAGAGGAGAATTGGAAGGGAAAATCTTGAAGCAATGTTATTATGTAGCATTGTCTGTTAGGTAAAGTTTTATCCAGTAAATGGTTCCAGTTTTTGATGATTTTTTTTTTTATTACATCTTTTACATGGTAGTCAAAAGCATATTCTGTAGATATTTCTGTGTAAAACATGAGTTACTGCATGTAGAATGAGTGAGCACATTCATGTGGCTCTGCTTGGTTGATTGTTTTTTTCTTGTTTTTGTTTTTTTTTGTTTGTTTTTTAACCAAGTGGCTCTTGACCAGCCTGACCTCAGAATTTTAGACCACATCCACCGTTACTTCAAAGGATGATACTAGGCTATTGACCCAGAGGCCCTTATAAGCCTAGCCAAGAATTTGGCCCATGTTCCCATAAAGTCTGCATTTGTTTACCCTGTCCAGGGGTGTATTTTCTGTTTCCCATCCTGTCGTCCAGGTTCCTCTTAAAGAGGGCTAGGGAGGTACTCTACTTAACATGGAGAGGGAATCTATTCTACAGATGTGGGAGTCTCTGGGACACAGATCTATCCTGCTAACAAATTCTGTTAGTGTCACAGAGAAGGTTGAGGCCTTGTGTGTGGGTTGCATGAGTGGAGTTTGACTTATGGATATGCAGCAACTCCATCAACATTGGGTGTGAGATGGCCTTGTATGACAGACACAGGTCACCTCTGAGCTGTCTGTATGAGACTGAGTAGAAAGACAGGGCTTTTAGCCTATCTGTATAGGACAGGTGTTTGAGCCCCTGGATTTTCCTGGTCAGGAACCTCTGTGGTCTCTCCAGCTGCTGCATGTGCTTGGCAAGGTACATGCCGAAGGGGGCATTGTACTCAATAATGGGTCTGATAAGGGAGAAGTACATGGATGTTATGAGCTCTTTGTTCCTGGATGAAATACCCTTACTTATGAGGTGGGCCATGTAGAAAGCCTTCCGTACAATGGAGACAACGTGGGAGTCAAAAGTCAGGTTGCTATCAACCTGGGTGCCCAAGTCCCTCATGACTGATTGCATGCTTATTACATTGTTATTATTGTGATAATTAGGGGGGATGACATTTTCCCCAAAGAGGATAATGATGCATTTCTTGGCATTTAATTTGAGGCCATGTTCCTGGCACCAGTTATTAGTTTGGGTAAGGCCCTCTTGGAGGATGTTCACATCACTAGGGAAATTTAAGACAGCACCCAGCTTAAAGTCATCTGCAAACTTGGTCATCCACAGGCCACTGGTTTTGGCCTGCACCTCAGTAAAGTATAACCCAAACAGAAGAGGCCCCAAAACTGATCCTTGGAGTACACCACTCATTAAAGGTCTTCTACTAAAGGTGGCTTCCCCTATTTTGACTGAGTGGGTTCTATCAGTGAGCCAGTTAGCCAACCATCTGGTAACATATGGGTTGATGTCTAGCTGGGACAGTTTATCTATTATAACTGAGTGGGGAATAGTGTTGAAAGCTTTGGCCAGGTCAAGGTAGGTGGTGAGCACCATCTTCCCTTCCTCCATGTCTTTAGTGACTCTTTTGAAGAAGTTGACCAAGTTTAATAGGCATGATCTCCCTTTGACAAAACCAAACTGTGTGGGGTCAAGTGTTTGGAGGTTGGCAATGTCCTTGTTTATAAGGTCCATGATAATGCATTCCATGGCCTTGCAGATCAGGCTAGTTAGGTTTATGGGCCTATAATTCCCTAGGTCAGTGGACACTCCACCTTTGTATAGAGGGAGGACATTGGCTGTCCTCCGTTCGGTTGTGACAAAGCCAGTGCTCAAGCTTTCGTTGAATAGGGTGTCTAATGGAGCTGAGAGCTCATGCCTCAGTTCATGTAGGATGCAACCAGGAATGTTGTCAGGTCGCACGGAGACTGTATTTTTTGCCTTTGAGAGGGCATTAAAGACCTGCTCCCTAGTGATGAGGGGAGGGGTCAGGTGCTGGGAATGTCCTGGTTTACTGATGGGGGGGACAGGAAGGTGAAGTTTTCACTGAACCTGTCTGCCAGCATGTTGGCTATATCTATGGGTTTTTGTGTATGTGGTGTTATTGACCTCCAGTTCAGAGCAGGAACTGAAATATTAGCCCATGCTGCCTATGGGAGCATATCTCATGTTCCTTCCACAAGATGATAGGAAATGTATTCCATATCCTTGTAATGAATACTACCATAGGAACAGACCATAATCCTTATAGCAGGAAGGGTTGTAAGAGTTATAGTAGCAGGACACACAAAGGACACACAAACAACAGTCATGGATTTTTATACTAGAGAGAAAAATGAGAAAAACAAGTTTTCTTGTGGAAAGAGAAGGGGCAAATTGGATCATATTTTTACAGTAGTAGGAACAGTAACAGTACCATCTCATGTCACAGAATGTGAAGGAAAATAGCATATTATTTTTCTTAAGCAGTAAAATCATAACATCTAACTCATTTTCCCTACAGGTGAAAGTAATAGAAAGTAATAAAATATAATATAAGCATTTGAAATGGGACCACTGCATGTGCTCGAGACACATTTGCTTGAGACTCATTTTCTTATTGCCACTCACTAATTTTGACAAGTGCTCTATCTCCCAAGAACTTGTCTGCTGTAACTAAGCATAGCTCCCAAAGCCCAATCCCACAGACTATCTAGCCCTAACAGAACCCAGATCCTAACCTTAAAAGCTCCCACCCAGTCCCTAAACTGAAACTCCTGATTAGTCACTAAACTAAAAATCCTCCTCTCCTCCCAAAAACTGCTCTCCCAATTTCTCTCTCTCTAAACTTAAAAACCCTTTATCCTTCTTAATCCTGGTCACCTGATCACTCTCTAAACCAAAAATTCCTCTCCCCTCCCTCCTTAAACCTTATCACCCATTCACTCCCTAATCTAAAATCCCCCTTCTGCTCATAAAAGCTAAACTCCCACTTCTCATTTCTCTTCTCAATAGCAAACCTAAAAGGAAGGGAAGACACATCTGGTGGTGGTGGCGTATGATAAACATTGCATATATAGAACCAGAAGTACTGAATGCAATGCTGGCCTACACTATGCTACCACTGAAAGACTGTGTACCCACTGAGTGGTACAACAGGCAGTGCTGTTTATAGTGATCATGGGGCAACCACAGCTAAATGTAAAAGCATGCAGTATTGCCTTATGTCATGTTATTGTAAGGACTAGTGTTGCATGCTGGGTACTGTAACATGTAATGCTGCTTCTAGGGACCATGGTTTTCAGCAGAACTATATGGACAGAAAGAAGATGTGGCACACACCATGTTACTGCAGAAGAACTGAAGCTGTACTCCTGGTAGTGAGATAGACATTGCACTATGGTCATTAAAAACAGCAACACCTGTTCTAGCACCTAGTACACAGATCTAGTTCCTAAGTATTAACATGGTGTGAGCCAGAACTACATACTATACATTTGCTTCTGCATGCAGGGTACTAGAATAGTTGGCACTGCTTATGATGATTGTGGTGTATGTAAAACAAGAAGTTACAGAATATGCTGCTGATTCACATCATATTATTGATGAAAGACTAGATCTGTACACTGAGTTCTAGAACAAAACATCTTGCTTGCATTGCTAATGATACATGCCAAACCAGATGTACAGAATTATGTTATTACTCACATCACACTACAACTGAAAGACCACAGCTGTATATTTGCTGCTTGAATAGGTGGTGCTGCTTAAGTAACCGCGATGCATGTAGAACCAGATGTACAGAATGATGTTGTTAGTTGCACCATGTTACTGTTGATGGACTAGAGCTGTATACTTGGTGCTGGAATAGGAGGTGCTGCTTACAGTGACTATGATGCATGTAGAACCAGATGTACAGAATGATGTTGTTAGTCACACCATGTTACTGCTGATGGACTAGAGCTGTATACCTGGTGGTGGAATAGGAGGTGCTGCTTACAGTGAACATGATGCATGCAGAATCAGCTGTGCAGAATGATGTTATTACTCACGTCACATTATTGCTGAAGGACCTAGGCTGTATACTTAGTACTGGGACAGGAGCAGCTATTTTTTTTTTTATTAATGTTTTTTGTTTTTATTAATGTTTTGTTATACATTTTCTTAATGTTGTTTCTATTTTACTTGTGATATTAAATATTGTGTAAGCTTGGAGCTTTTCTCCTCGGGCCTCCACTGAAAATGGACATGTATCCAGTTGGACTAGCCCGGTTAACAAATGTAAAATAAAATAAATAAAAAATTGTAGTTACCATACTGCATGCAGAATCATATATCCAGAATATGGTTCTGAGTGACACTGTTTTACTATCATGAATTAGCAATGATTACTGAGCAGATACTGCTTGTTGCAGACAGATTGCTGTGGCAAAGTTTTGGAATACGAGTGGGAGTCATTTATATATATGGTGATAAACTGCAGATTCATCTTGTTTTTTCTTTAATTCACTTCTTACTGGGTTAATTCTTAATTGTTTTACACAAAAAATAATCACAACTGCATTTTTAGTTCAGATGCTGTAGCTATGACCATGATACAGTACAGAAATTGTAATAATCGGGCTAAAAATATAATATATGAGTGGAGAGGATTATTGACAGATTTTAATTAACAATGACTAGATTAATAAGTTGTGTGCATGTTACTTCATATCCCATTCTGTTGCTCAAGCTTTGTTGAATCATTGCTATGTCACACTCTTTAATATAGTTTCTCCTGTATTTTGTTTTCTAGGCAATGCTAACTTTGTCGTAGAAGATGGTAAATCTGTAAAACACAAAGGTAAGGGATCAGACAGAATAGCTTTCTCATTAATGTCTAAAGGTATAGTAAGATTTAGTAAAAGTTCATAACATTGCAGCAATGATGGACAGGGTCACAGATCACACCTTGGCATATAATAATCCACATGGCTCAAATAAGTCACTAAATGTGTTCTGGTACCACTTTTAGCTGAAAAACATCCCCAGCTGGCAAATCAGTACAGCTTATTCAGTTTGGCTGTAACTTAAAGTGCTTCCAGTATAGTGGCTGGGATTCAGAAATGGTTGCAGTCAGAGATACACCCTAACATGAATAGCTGAACACTGTCAGACACCTTTATGATGCAGAGACAGGTCCACTACAGTAATAATAAGCCATGTGATCTCCCCCACCAAGAATTGCCTGCAGGAAAGCATTTACATAGGTGTGTGTGTGTGTGTGTGTGTGTGTGTGTGTGTGTGTGTGTGTGTGTGTGTGTGTGTGTGTGTGTGTGTGTGTGTGTGTGTGCATGTCCGCAAGAGTATGTGGGGGTGTCTGAGAGTGGTTTCTGTGCCAATGCAGTACCTGAGATGTCTGTGGTAAGCAGTGCCAACAAATGCCATAGAACTCTGTTAATACTTGTGCAAGATTCAGAGACATGCAAATCAGATGATAATGACACCTTTTTCATTGCAATTAAACATATCTGAATCACATTACCTTCAACTGTGTAAACTGATCTACTTGTGGTTGGTAACTTATGCAACGGCAGGAACATTTCCTTGAATCCCAGCTAGTGTACTCTGCCATGGTGATCTGTTTATAAAGGGATAGCATGATACTGTCTGCATATGTTATGAGACACTTTTATTTTTGATGTATAAAAGTTTACAGATTGTGTATCTGTCCATATAGACACAGTACTGCATACTTGTTGATATGGAAACATCACTATCACTGAAATTATGTTTTTTATGGATCCAAGTCAAATGTGTGGGAAAGTGCAAACTATGTTTGATATACAGAAGTATGTTATATTCTTGTCATCTTTTTTCATTACTGTACATGATGCATTTACAGGCCTGGATAAAATCCCTTTTACAACCATGAAGTTAATTAAAATAATTATGTCTTTGAGTCAGGATATGAAGTTCTAGGGTTACCATGACAAAACTGGGAAATGTCTTGTGTAAGTCTGAAGGATAACATTCTTTATTAACGGACATTTAATATGTCAAGTATTCTACATTTATTACTATGTATTATGATACAATATTACTATGAGACTAAATAGATTTCAGATAAGCAGTATTACAGTTGAAATCATGTTTTTGATCACATCAGGTAATTTCACTCAGTGGTCCACAGTTTTCACTGGGAAAATTTCATAGAATTTCAAAAGTCTACAATTTTGAGCATGCAATTTTCTTCCTAGATACCACTATTCAAATGGAATATATACAATTATGTGCCTCAGTTAATAAGTCATCTTTAGAAAATGGACTGAAAAAAAAAACTACTGCATGTTCAACATTCTGAAAGGCATATTTCAATGTCCAGAGAGAACCCAATCAAATTGTGTGAATTTAATAAAGGTGTAAAAAAATCTATTAGTACCCACACTGGAGGTATGGACAGATAGCCCAGGTGACTTAAGTTCAAGCTAGCAGGTTCGGCAGTTGATGAAGATAGCAGTGGAGGAAAAGTCCACTCATCCTAGTGGTACGGTTAAGTAGAGATGGACAGGCACTTAGAGAAGAGATGTTGATACAAATGCAAAGCCTTGGAATTGGGCATTGATTTTAACAAACCACCGCCTGCTGGTAGCCTTCAGCATAGGTGCGTCAGATCATGCACTCATGTCAAGAAGGGATTGTTTGGCTCTTCAGAGGCACAGATCACATGCCCCCACCATCCAGGGGTGAGGTTAGGTCATTACTAATGCCCTTTTTAATCAGATGCTGGCAAGGGCACAAGTTACTCTCATGGCTGCCCTGAATGATGACCCCTTGGGACGGCCCCACTCCATGCTGATAAGTATTCTGAAGCAAATGGGCAGACAGTGATGGGGGAAGCATGTGGAAAGAGAAAAAAACTCAAGTTCCACCAACCACGGTACAAATTCCATGGCATCACATGTAAAAAAAAAAAAAAAACCTTCATTTTCTTCCTTACTCAGAAATCTGCCACTAAGTATCTCTTCTGAAATTCTGAAGACCAATGCATGCTTTATGGTACAGGAAAACTGCTATTGTCTTTGTTAAAAATAAATAATATAAAATTGTTGCCCTGACATTACACAGATGTTATTTTTCTTACTTTTAAAACATACTAGCACCTATCCTGCTAGTAATGTCCCTTGAACATCAATCTATCCATCCATACCCCCTTTTTCCCATTTTCCACATGGATAGGAGTGTCACTTCAACAGTAACAAATATCTAGAGTCAAGATTCACACCACCGGATGGCTAGCCATACTGTTGTTCTTCTTTCATACCACTCGCGCACACACACACACACACACACACACACACACACACACATTCATTCCTATGACCAATTTAGTGTGTCCAATCCACATCTTTGGACTGAAGGAGGAAAACAGATCACTCAGAGAAAAACCCATTGGGAAGACAGGGAGGTAATGCAAACTCCACATAGAAGGCACTCCAGACAAAATCAAACCAGAGAGCCTCTTGCTGTGAGGTGAAAATACTATCTGCTGTGCCACTATGCAGCTGGACATCCCTTAAATATCAGTACTTAAACAAAATATACCACTCCTCAAAAAATGTAATTTCATAACAATTACAGAAAGAACCATGGCACATTGCAGGTGCTGCACAGAGCACTTTTGGCTAACATTAAATACTAATTTCATGAACTTTAATCATACCTTGACTTAGGAATGAGGTCCATTCCTGTCACAGTATTAGAATCCCAAATGATTTGTAAAAATTAAAGTAAAAGAGAACTCTCTAGTGGGGAGCATATGGGCAGAGCGTGACTGGGGAGGATTGATGGCTGTTGGGCATGGCTAAAATCCATGCACCGCACGTAAAAACAAAAACAAAAAAAGAAAGAAAATCATCACTTTTCTCCTTCAGTCAGTAGCAACAAGCCACTAAGTAACATTACATAGCCAGAGCAAACACCTTCCGAACTTTTAAAACATAGTCTGCAAGTACAATACCTATCCCAAGCATGCTAGTAACCTCCCTTGAACACTAGCACTTAAAATATACCTCTCTTCAAAATTGAACCAACACTTATGTACTCCACTGGTGTTGAGATTGTTCCAACCTGACTTCAGTAGTGTGCACAAACTAAAACCAAGTACTGCTCAGTGAAACTATTTCATATCAAGTTTTACAACAATTATGGCTGTAGCTCCTAATAGTGCTAATAGTTTAAGACACACAACATAATGAATGAAATGTTCTAAGTGTATGTGAAGGTGTCACATCACTAGTATGAAAAAAATATCACATTGCCTGCATTGCTCATCCAACAGAAAACGTAAGTTTTCACCAAATGAATTAAAACATATAGGGGCTACTCATACTGTCTTTTCTAATTTCTAGTAACAATATCGTTACTCATGTTACAGAAATTGAACAATACTGTAATATGTTTTTAATCCAATACAAAAAAGGATGCCGGCTGGAAACAAACTTTAATTATTAAAACATCACTTCTTGTAACATACAGAAAAGATATATCACAAGCACAATTCAAATGTAGACATGTTATCTACAAGAAATAACATTCAGCTTAGTATGCTCTGTTCACCATTCCTATATATACCTAGCAATGCTGAGTCTCTTAAAAGTAACTTACCTAAACCACAAAGGCCTCCTAAATGTAACCTAAGAAACAAATACCCTCAGCAACCTCACAAACACACGACACAGGCAGCACCCACCAAGAAAATACATCTAAGAGTCACACTGACTCAATTCAAAAGCCCACAAGGCAAAACTCCACACATTCCAATATCCTAATCATAGGTGACTCCATAGTGAGACTCACCGATGCACCACTCACTGAGGTGTGCAAGGAGAGAGTCAGTTACCTATCAGGTGTCAGAGTTCACCACATTATGCATGCACTCAAGTCCATTTACCATAAGCGCATCCATAGTAAATGACTTGAGATATACCTCCCAGGACTATATGAAAAAAGTCATGATGGAGCTGACAGGATATGTGTTTGAGGCAGGTATGAACCTAGCCTTAAGTAGCATTCTACCATCACCAGGAATGATGCTGCAATACGAACAAAAGTTTATTGACTTCAACAACTGGCATAACTGCTGGGGTCATTCTAAAAGGGTATAATATATAACAGCCATGGAGGAGATGGTAGACAGTCCCAACTGCTTTGCCAATGGTGGCGTACTCCTACCTGCCCAAGTCTTTCATATATTGGCTAAATCCTTTTTGATCCATATCATGTCCTTTATAGGTAATGTCAATTTTTTAAAGCCTTCAACATAATAAACAGAATCTGGATTGCATAAAAGTATTGCTGCTCATCGCTAAGAGCCTTAATAAAAACGTGACTGCCTACAAGTACCCCTTACCCTGGAAAATATCATTATATGCATCACCAATGAGACCTGGCTCAAGATCAAAGAGAGAATTTCACCAGTAAAGGCATTTAATGCATACCACCCACTCAGGCCCATCACATTACATGAAGGCACTGATGGCTATGGTGTCTGTATATTCTTAAAAAAAATTCACCTCCAGACTCAGGCAAGATAATGACCCAGAAATCCTCCGCATCCAACTTACTATTAACAAAATTCACTCATGATATCATAGCTTACTGTAGGACTCCCTATATGTCCCTCTTAGCCCATACCTCTAACATAACCAGCATGGAGTCAGTATGCATTAAACCAAATACTATTCCCTTAGAAACTTCAGTTATCATCTTCATTAACTTGGAGATAAAAACATCCTCAAACATGTATGCCCAGAAAATTCTGGACTTTATCAGTAGGTTCAACGGACCTAGCCCCCTTACAAGACTAACCACATTTATACTGAGCTGCCCCAACTGTCAATAGTTATGTGATCAGTTATTCTACATCTCTAGATGGATTGATAAAAAAAATTGTTTCCTGCCTTTCATGTAACTAATTTAGTCCAGATACAGATTTCCTGTATCCAGGAATGTTTATAAACTTCTGAGTGGTGATAAAAAGTCTGCTCTTCAATTTTTCCCCTTAGATCTGCTAATTCTCTCCTCTCCTGCACTTTTACCAGCTTATTAGTCTAGCACTTTACCAGACTTCTTGTAGCAATTATTGTAGCACAGAAAAGTGCTACCAGCACTAAACCTTTTACAAGGAAACAGCTCCAGTACTTATTATTAATGCCCACCCCTCCAGGCATGTCTAAAGGTCAGTTCCCTGTGCTTTCTCCTATTAACCTGGTGAACTTGGGCTTCCTGAGGCAATGTAACAACTGCCTCATGTACACTGACTACCCTCTCCTCTTTTCTCCCCACACTCAGACTTGTGAGAGATGCACTTATATATCTAAATTGGAAGCCACACACTCTCCAGCCAAGACCGGAATAGCTTGTCAAGAGGAGAAGGTCAACACTGGCACCACACCACATGGAACACATAGCCCTCCAGAACACACATCAGCACTGCTTTCACATAAAAACACAAACCACACACCCATCTTAGAGGAAGCTGTCAATAAAAATCTACCCAAGCAGCAGAGACCTCCAAGGCAGAAACGCACTCGACCACCACAACACAACACTAATCATGAGACACATAACTCTCCTAAACAGTGTGCCACTCAACCAAAGCCCCTAAAGCAAAACAGCATGCCCAACACACTAGTCATAGGTGACTCAATAGTGAGGCACACTGATGTCCCACTCACTAAGCTGAATAAGGAGAAAGTAACAGTCAACTGCCTGTCAGGTGCCAGGATCCGCCACATAATGCATGTACTCATGTCCCTCAACAACAGGTACAAATATGACTATGTCATTGTACATGTGAGTGTGAATGACCTGAGATGTACATCCCTGGACTACATGAAAAGAGACAAGGAGGAGTTCTCGGATTATGGAGCCCAAGCGGGTATGCCCTAGCCCTCAGCAGCCTCCTACCATCACCCAGAATGATACCACAGTACAAGCTGAAAATGATTGATTTCAACAATTGGCTAAGTTTCTAGTGTTATTCTAAGGGGGCCCAGTATCTGTCTGCCTGGGATGACATGCATGACAGACCTCTATGCTTTGCCAGAGATGGCCTGCATCTGTCACCCCTGGGATTCTGGATACTAGCCAACCTTACAGTACCTTTTTAGGTGGTGTTCCAAAGACCAAATTACCACTGTAACAGCTACAAACATGCTGTTCAATGCTAGAAGTCTAAATCTCAAACTGTACTCTCTCGAAGCACTCCTTAAAATTGACATTTGTGCTGACGGAGGCCTGGTTCAAGGCAGCAGAAAGCATCCCTGTACTACCAGGCTATAACTCATTGCACACCTTTCGGCTGCAGAACTTGGACTGAATCTCCAAAGGTGGTGGTGTTTCCATATTCATAAAGGATGTGCACACCTCCAGACTGGCAGCCGAACATATCACATCAGAGATACTTCAGGTGCAGCTAACAATGGGTAAGACAGCAATTCAGGTCGTAGCCTGCTGTAGGTCCCCAACCATGTCCCAAGACTCACACTCCACATTCTTAAGCACCCTGGAGAATATCCAACCTAACACTCTCATACTGGGTGACTTCAACTACCCCTCCATTAAATGGGAAAACTACTCATGTACCAATACACTTGCCCAACGTTTCCTTAGGTTCATAGGTTAGTACTAAGCTAACTGCCCTTGTGAGCCATTTTAAGCTTAGCCAATTAACCCTTGTGAGACTCAAACCCTGCACCTTGTGTTTGTAAGGCAAACACCTTAACCATTAGGCCACCCTCCCAAACCCTACCATGGAATTCATTAATTCCAATGCCCTGGACCAGCTCATTCTTACCCCCACTAGAGGTAGCAACATCCTTGACCTGGTCATTACTAACATGGGTGACCATTGCTCTACACCAATAGTCAACTCCTCCCTGGCTAGATCCAACCACAAACTAATCACCTTGGAAATCAACATCCCTCCCACTCCCCACCGCCATGAAAAGGTAACCACCATGAAAAACTTCTCCAAAGCTAACTTTGGGCTCCTAAAAACAGAGGTGGATAACTTCACGGCACCCATGCAAATGGAGAACAGTTGCATGACCACTGAATCATACACTAATGCCCTGTATGAACACGTACACAAATGCATGGATCTCGCCATACCCAACAGAACCAAGATGCTCTCCTCAAAAAAGGAGGCTGATCTGGTGGTCCCCTGCCATAAACAAACTCCATAACAGAAGGAGGAAACTGATGTGGAATAAGGTAAAGTCCCAAGACTGGAAAAACTCCCTTATCAACCTCAACAAAAAGTTGAGATCCTTCATCAAATCCTCTAAAGCTAGCTATGAAAACAGAATTGCAGCAGATAATAAAGACATCACAAGGCCTTCTACAGTTATGTAAAGAATCTCCACAGCAATACCCAGATTTGCTCAGAGCTACTGCACAATGGTACCTTCTATACTGAGCCAACAGATACTGCCAATATACTGGCCAACAGATTTAGTGCCAACTTTACTCCTCTCTCCCCACCAAAAGACCAATCACAATGCCAGTAGATTGCCAGGCACCCAGTATTACTGTGGCATAGGTTAAAACAATACTGTCCAAGGCCAAGAATACACCTTCTATGGGACCTGACAATATCCTTGGCTGTGTTCTACATGAACTACAGAGTTAACTGACATCTCACCTGTGTGCCCTGTTCAATCATAGCCTCACCTCAGGCTTTGTCCCTACCAAATGGTACACTGCTACAGTCATCCCTCTCCACAAAGGAGGAGTGAATACAGACCCTGGGAACTATTGCCCCATTAGCCTGTCAATTCTGATATGTGAAGCTATGGAACTCATCATCATGGACCTAATAAACAAGGATATAGGGAATCTCCAAACTCTGGATCCCACACAGTTTGGTTTTGTGAAGGGTAGATCATGCCTGCTCAACCTGGTCGACTTCTTTGAGTCAGTCACCAGAGCTGTGGATGAAGGCAAGGTGGTTTATACAGCCTACCTTGATCTGGCCAAAGCCTTTAATACCATTCCCCGGTCAGGAATCATAGAAAAACTCACTAAGCTAGGCATCAACCCCTATATCACTAGGTGGGTTGCAAACTGGCTCACAGATAGAACTCACAGTGTGAAAGTAGCTGACTTCAAGTCACGCGTGGAGTCCCACAGGGTTCAGTCCTGGGTCCTCTCCTGTTTGGTATCTACTTCTCTGACGTCCAGGCCAACACAAAGGAACTCTGGCTGACAAAGTTCACAGACACTTGCAAGTTGGAAGCCATTATTAACTCCCCAAGTGATGTTGACATCCTACAGAAAGGCCTCACTGAGACCACCGACTGGTGCCAGACCCATGGCCTTAAGCTCAATGCCAAAAAATGTGTCATCATCCCCTTTGAGAATAACCCAGTTCCCATGAAGTACTACATCGATGGTAATCCTCTGAACACAGAAGGCGTTATAAGAGATCTGGGAATACAGGTTGGCAGCAACCTCTCTTTTGACCACCACATTGCCACTGTGGTCAGAAAGTCATTCTGTGTGGCACATCTCATTACTAAGGGTTTTGCATCCAGGAAGAAAGAGGTCATTGTCTCCCTCTACTCTTCCCTTATTAGGCCAATCATCGAGTACAACGCCTCATTTGACATGGACCTCACTAGACACCTGCAACAACTGGAGAGGCCACAAAAGTACCTCACAAAGAAGATCCTAGGTCTTAAACATTTGTCCTGTATGGACCGACTCAAAAAACTCCAACAATTCTCTGTCTTATATCGCCTACTTAGAGGTGATCTCTGTTTGACTTACAAAGCCATGTCTAACCTAGCTCTGTTAGAAATACTAAATCTAAAGAAATCCCAATCCCTCCATACCACATGTTCCAGAGACCTCAACCTCATTACCACAATCAACAAGCTGGAGGGAAAGGTTCATAACCCAGACACTGCTCATGCTATGGAATAGACTTCCTATATACATCAAGTGGAGCACCTCTCTGGCCCTCTTCAAGAGAAATCTTGATGAGTGGATGGGAAATAGAAAATTCACCCCAGGGATCACTCCAGTGGCTCTACTCAACAGAGGGACTGGGGGACTAAGGTCAGGTGGCATGCTGCCAGGGTAACCTTATGGGCTAGGCTTGTAAAGGCTCCAGGGCCATTAGCCTAGTACACACCTATGAACCTATATCTATAACTGGTCCTTACAAATAAGAGGCAGCTTTGGTCCCCACCAATTATAACTTCTTCCCTGATCAAATCAGACCACAAATCAGTCACATTCACCTTAAGACCAAAGCCAGAAGCATCATCCATCATACTGGTATTCAAAGATTATACCAAGGCTAGTCTACCAAAACTGAGTGTTGACCTGGCTACATTCAAAATCCCCTTCCATCTTGATGACCCTATTGCTAATGCAGAAACCTTTACCACCAAATTCTACAGACATGTAAATAGCTGCATGGACACACCTGTCCTCTCAGAAGTAAATACAATGTCAAATTTAAAAAATAAAACCCTCTGATGGAACCTTGATATAAACAGGCTATAACTTCTTGCATGCAAAACTTAGTTTAACTCTCAAGATGCCAATAATGCTTTTGTAACTTAATAAAAAACTTTGGACTCTGATCAAATCAACCAAGCCAGATGCGAGGTAAGACTAGCCCCCCCAGGTGAAGGATATCCACAAGACCTTATTTAATGATCTTAGAATTCTCAGAAACAATGCTCAGCACCACACAGAGCTAATAGTAAAGGATATCACATACTTGCACATAGAGGATATAGCCAATCTTCTAGGGGACAAATTTAGCTCAAAATTCACCTTCCCTTCTCTTCTGTATTCCCAGATCACATGTCTGTATGTAGAGCCCCCATAAATCTTCCAAGAATAAGTCCAAAAGACACTATCCAAGGTCAATAGCAGACTCAGAGCCAGATTATGGTCAAAAGGCGGGCTATGAAGGCTAATGGATCAGGCACCCCCCACCCCCACAGACATTCCAGAGTTCCATTACTTGGCTATTTTGCTCCAGTTACCATAAACAATGTTCAAACCTGTCAATATGCAATGATTACAGGGATTTGGATACAGTTTCATGCTTATGTTAATTTTTTTGTATATGTTTGTATTTCCTGTATTAAATGTGGAGTTTTTCTCCCCAGGCTCCCCAAGCTGCCCCTGAAAATGTGTTTTATCCGGGTCTATATCATGGCATCAAAAAAGGACTTTAATCAAACAGCTTTAATATCGAAAATGCCATTCATTGAGGTGTGTATTGTGAGATTGTGATACTTGAAGATTGGAACATTTGCCCTTTCCTCACTGTAGTGTGATCTCATAGTTGGTATATATAATTAACGGGGGGAGCAGCCCTCCACAAGAACAACTTCGATGAACGGCATTTTTGATTTTAAAGCCATTCGATTAACGTCCTTTTCGATGCCATGCTATAGATACATTTTATCCCATTCAGGCTTTCCTGGTCAACAAAAATAAACTGATAAATTTAAAACTTTTATTTTAAATTTTATAGCATAAACCCTGATGGTTATTTCCCAAATAAAACAAAACAGTCTCACAATGAAAACAGATGTAGCATGAGTAACATTAGATACCTCTTCCCTTGAAACTCATATTAATTGAAAATGCATCTGACCAGTGGCAGATTAAGTGTATCATGAGCCACAGGCTGTTTTCAAAATATGGGCTCCTTGAACACATTTTGGGACCATGCATAAATGCATGTGTTCTTTGATTCACCTTTCTGACTGTTTTAAATTATATTTCTTGTTTAATACAGCAGCACTTCTAAGGAAAATGTTTTAAAGTTGTAGTTTTTAACATTTTGCAATAAACAGTGAAACAATACATAAACCAGTAATGACAAAAGTATCAAATTCGGAACATTTCAACCATAAAAGGCCACTCATACTGCTGTCATTATAATCCATCAATATCCATAATCAACAATTATGGCCACTTTGAGTAAGTGCACATCCCATGCCTGACTGTGATTAAAATGGCTGGAGTAAATTATTTCTATTTGTTTTATGAAACTGCACAATAGTCTTGCAAAGTCAGACTAATGAGGTTTTAACTTTATCAGCGTAGCAGAGACAGTCATTTTTGTCCAGAGGCATCCCCCGAATCCACCAATTATAGCTACATTGTTAACTGCATCCTTGTCAGATGTCTGTATCAAAATAGCAATGATGATAATAATAATAATAACAATAATAATCCGGACGGCACAATGGTGCAGCGGTAGCATTGTTACCTCACAGCAAGAGTCCGGTTCGATTCTCGGCTGGGGTGCCTTCTGTGAGGAGTCTGCATGTCCTCCCTGCATTCATGTGAGTTTCCTCCGGGTGGTCCAGTTTCTTCCCACTTTCAAAGACATGCATCTAGAGCATTTCTCCCTGGGCCTCAGCTGAAAATTGGCTTCATTCCAAGTCGGACTTTCCCAGTAAACAAATATTAAATAAATAAATAAATAAATAAATAATAATAATAATAATAATAATAATAATAATAATATTAATAATATGGTGAATCTTGTCACCTGATATGCAACTGACTATGACTGTGTCCTTGTACAACCTGACTAATGGTTCATCGGTGTGTATCACTATGGTAAAAACATTGGTAGAATTAGTGCATGCTATGTGCAAGGACCTAATGACACAGGTACAAACACTGCTTGGACTCACAGAGGGGTATGCAGTGGGAGTGGGTGTGCATCAGGATTCAGCTCTGAGCCAGCTGTTGCTTATACTGATGATAGTCTATATTAGCAAACATGTCAGATTGGGCAGTTCAACAAAATTGCTGTAATTCAGATGATGTGGCATTACAGACAGACTCTGAACAAGACCTTCAGCAAATGACAGGAGAATGGAATCCAAAAGTGAAGCCACATGCAATGAAACTGAGTGCAGATAAGATGGTTGTCATGGAAACAAATGTGGGAAATCAGATGAACCTGAAAATTTTGATAGAAAGGAAAATAGTGGAAAAATTAAAAGGTTCAAGTGTCTGGCACGGGGGGCTGAGGAGAAGGGAAATAAATATGAGGGCATCATAGGTAGGATCAAAGGGGCTGCAGCCAACTGGTACCACATGTCAGGGGTAGTGTGTGACAGAAGAATGTCAAAGAAGATGAAAAGTAAGGTGTACAAAACAGTGGTCTGATCAGTACTATGTACGGTACAAAACCCTGGGCAGTGAAGGCAGCACAGTTGAGGAAGCTAGAGCTGATGGAGATGAAGTGCCTGAGATGGGTAGTAGGATACCCACTGTGGAACAGATGAAGAAATCAGGACATCAGCACAGAAACCCATGCAGATCCAATTGTAGAAAAGGACAAAGAGAACAGATGATGGCGGTCTGGACACGTACAGGAAAACCGAAGACAATCTGCTGAAGAAGGTTTAGGACAGATTGGAGGAAGGCAAGAGGAAACAAAGATGCCGGCAATGAGACAGATGGATTGTTTAAGAGAAGACCTGGAATGGGCAGGCATGACTGTTGAAGAAGATAGGAGAGTGGCAATGAATTGAAAGAGATGGCAACAGTTGTAAATGTCAAAGATTTTGTTAGCCATAAAAGACACATTACAAATAGCTGTTACTTATGTTTTTTTTTTTTTTTAATGGGGGTCATAGATGGAAAATGTTCAGTAAGTTATGTTCTTTGCTGTAATATATAAGGGACATTGGTGGCTCGAGCTTTCTTTTCTTGCCAGGGAGCCAAAGGCACACAGCAGCTAGCTGGTGAGGCATGTAGGACATGTGAAAAAACAATGTATCAATAAAGTAAGAAACACACAGTACTAACGTACACATGATCCATTGTCAAAAATGAAGGAACACTCCCTGTATGAAACAACAGAGAATGGCATAATCCTACAAATCCTGGTAAAGTTCACTACATAGAAAAATTAGTAATTTGTGAGGCTGGAGGATTATGATTTGGATGAAGTGTTGGCACAATACAGTGTAACAAGTCAAGGGTGAGGTTAGCAATATAAGAGACATGGAAAAGAGTCATGCACAAACAAATTATGTCTCAGTAGAAAGAGAAAAAAAAAATTACCCAAATTCAAAAACAGATATTCGTACTTATGATGTTCTTGCTGCATTGTAAGGAAAAATATTTTTAAACAAATGCAGCACATTTTGCCAACATTCAAGATAAAAATACATCTTCCTTCTGCAGACACTGATGAACAGCAAAACAGTTTAAATGTCTGTTAAAAGGTCTTTGAAGTAGAAGCAAAGGGTGGTCAGTTAACAGCCCCTGGATTACAATAATAGTTTAGAAATCTCAGGAAAAATGGAAAGGGCCTGTCAGCACACGTAGTTCAACTACTTTATTTTGTTGAGCATTTACAACTGCTATTAAAGAGGTGAGAGCTGTACTGAGAACACAAATCAGAGTAATTCAAGCAAAAAAGTTAACATAAAGCCAGGTTCCAGAAGCTGCGCAAGATGCCTGTGACTCACACTACTGGCATTCTGTTAATACGGAAGAAAAAAAATATTTCTTTATATCTGGCATGACTCGTATAAAGAGACTTGAAGTGTATTCTGGGAAAAAAAACTCCAAGATCACTTTACAATAGCAGGTCCATTGATATAATAACCATAACCACCTAATGATTCTGATACATTAAAACAGACATGGTACAAAGATATAAAGAAATAATTGAGATATAGTGCAACCCTTATATATTTATGTATACAATACTTTTTGTTGATTATGTTAGTCACTAGGCCAGTGACTTCTTTTCGAGGAAGACCTGAGGTGGTATTCATACTGACTAGGAGGAATTTGTCCAGGATACCAGGGAACTTGCCCTACAATTTTTGATAACTGCAGTGAGGTCTTTTACATCTACCTGAAAAATCACAAACTCAGGTAGATGGGGCATTGGCTCAACATTTCATCTGACAAATGGAACACCTAGGAGTGCAGGACCACCAGCCCTCCCCCCCTGGGTGTCAGTTCAACATCTCATCCAAAGTATGGGCAAGTGGGAGTGCAGCACCCCCCATCCTGCACCACAGTGTCATTAATGGAAAATGAATGCAAGAATCGAGTGTGGGAATAGTGCTCAAAGGCTTCTGCACCAAACGCAAGTGTGCTACCTTTAAACTACTTACACTGCAAATAAACATGTTAGCTTTCCAATCCCTAAAAACAGCACTGATAAAGACAAGAGCTATACCAGACAAATGCTGCAACATAAAGTGCCTGGTAATCTAGTTTTGGTTTGCTGAAATAACACCAATAGAAATAATTTTGATATGAATGTTTTGGGGTAGCTTCATATCTCCCACCTTACTGAGTCAAGAATTCTGGATAAAACCAGAAATGATGGGGGATAATCATGAGCAATTACTCTAATTATGCATTTTTGACCAATAAAAAGTATAAAACTCTGACTGGCAATAACTGACTGTAATCATGAGTAATTTACAAGAAAATTAAAAATGTTATGAAGAGCAGGGCAAACATTTGAATCAAAATCAGGGCTTTCTGCAAAATTAGGGAAAGTTGAAAAGTATGAGTAGCACTCAAAGGTGGTTGCAGGTCTCAATAACTCATTTCAGGATTTAATACTTTTTGGATATGCAGGATTTTTAAATGATGCAGTTATGATTTTCTGAATGTCATTGTAACAAGTCTCAGCAGAAGATCTTAAGGATTTGCAGATTTAGTAACTAAGATAATTAAATGATAGATCTCCTTAATTTCTTAAGCTGAAGCTTCTTCATTTTCAGAGAGTTTAGTTGTTGTCTTTCGGCTTTTCCCGGTTAGAGGTCGCCACAGCGGAACTCCGGTCCGCTAATGATTGGCAATAGATTTTCATGAATGCCAAGGTGCCAGCTCGACGTTCAACCTTCAACGAAGGCACGCCCATTTACGCATGTCTTTTGAACACCCACCCAACCGCGGGGAGGACATGCAGACTCCACACAGAAGGCACTCCCCGCACTCAAGCCGAGAATCGAACGGGAGAACCTCTTGCTGTGAGGCAACAATGCTATCGCTGCACCACAGCGGAAGTCTATTTTTTTTCAGAGTTTAGTATGGCTTGATATTCCCATAAAATTTGTGGCACCAACAATAGAAAGAATTTAAAAAAGCAGCCATAGTCAACTTTCAATTTTCAAAATATGGAACGCTGTGCTACCTCTCATACAGTAGAAAAAATAGGCAACACATGGAAAAATTAATAACAGCTAGGGAAGGAGTTCACAGCATGATTAAATTTTAGTTTATATTATTTCTTCATTCTACCCACTACATTGAAAATACTTTGACACTTATGCACATGTGAGTGCACGCTCAGATCCAGACACAGATAAAAACACACACACACACACACACACACACACACACACACACACACACACACACACACACACACACATACACATATCAGTTATAGCCACTTGTATGACTGTACACATTAGATATTTGCTTGAGATCAAATGAATGAATCAATTCATAAACAATGGCCCAGAAATGTGTCTCAACTTGATGATGTCAGAACCATACAGTGCAACCCTTCTCTGCCCTCTCAACTTTTTAGCCTAAGAATCAGAAACAAGGAACAAAATCGGGAACAGCTTTCAAATTCTTCTTTGTCTTTCAGCTTTTCCCAGTTAGAGGTCACCATAGCGGAACTCTGGTCCACTAATGATTGGCAATGTATTTTTTTACGCCGCCAATTCGCCAGTCCAACGCCCAACCTTCAAAGAAGGCACACCCATTCATGCATGCACCTACCTGCATGTCTTTAAATATTACTCGACTGCAGGAAGGACATGCAGACTCCACACAGAAGGTGCTCCAGCCAAGAACCGAATGGGGGAACCTCTTGCTGTGAGGCAACAATGCTAACCGCTGCACCACCACGGCTTAGCAGCTTTTAAATATTTCTCTTATATTCTTTGAAAGTTGACAGAATAACCAGTTTTGCCTTATCAAACATTTTCTGAAAGATACAAAATCTGAAGCTCCCATGCCTGTCATTACTTAACATCCCGATATGCAACAATTTGCCAGAAGCCAGAAAATTTTCAAGGAACAGACAAAAACACCTCTCAATTTCCTTGCTTAAGAATTCTAGACAAAGTCATAATAAACAAAAAGTGTCATGTTTTCAATATTATTTTATATATTTGTTTACCAGGTAAACCTAAAGAGCAAAATGTCCCTTAGCCGGGTGAGCCTGGAGCACTGTCTGTTTAAGTGATTGCTCAAAGTCACAAAGTAGGCAAATGGAGGTGAAAGGACTCAAACCTGTAGTTTTGAGGACAGGAAACAGTTCATTACCATATGTACCAGACAAGTTCGAATCACTTAAAATGTTAACAGAACAATAAGTGTTGTATGGAAATGCATTCTCTAAACAGTAACAATTATTAAACTACTTAATCTCATTATTGATACTAATCCTCAGCGACTTACCAGAAAAAAGAAACTTAGTGAGGGCAGAGCATAAATATCTTCTGAAAAATCAGAGAAAGATAAGATGTACATTACTCTAATCCAATTATAAAGTGCTTAGAACTGGTTTTCAATCATCATGCATTCTCTGACTATCTGAACAACAGAAATTATGAAACTATAATAAATAACATCATTGACTGACTATAAAGAATGAAGGCTCTAAACTCTTAGTGAGCTGCTTCCTGAGATCAACGGTAAGGGGGTTTGATTCTTTTTACTTCCATTTGCTTATTTTGTGACTTTGAGTAAGTTGCTAAGCTAGACAGTGCTCCTGTGTTGCCCCTTTACCTGATTTAAAATCGATTAAAAACAAAAAGATTGGGCATACATAGGTTCATAGGTTCATAGTTAGGTACTAGGCTATCAGCCCAAGGGCCTAAGTAAGCCTAGCCAACAAGGTTCCCTGGGTTACGCCCCCCCCCCAAAAAAAGTTAATTTCCTGAGGCTAAATACTCATGTGCGGTCAGAGATGGATCATGGTCAAATGCGGCCATAGCCAGAGTAATGAACCAAACATCCCTCCACAGCTGTACCATTATCCAATTACTCTCTCCTCAATTACCATAAAACCTGCTGAAATCAGTGTTTATACTATTTTCATCTTTAGTTTTACAATCAGTAGCATAGCTAGGGTGGAGCAAAGAAGGCAGCCAACTCAGGCACAATGTGTTAGGGAGAGTAATCCATTTCTTATTTTTTTATTTGCTTTTTTTAGGCTGTCATGTAGAGAGTGTAGTGGGAATGACAGACTTTTTTTGCTCTCATACAGAGATCATGAGGGGTAAGGAGTAGGACTTTTTTTGTTTGTTCTCATGTGAAAAGCATGAGGGGGGTGGGATATTTGGCACTTCTCCCATATTTTGAGCATGAGGGAGTGTTTGACTGAGGAGCGGTACCGGGTGCTACATGAACGAGCTAAACCTCTGATTGCAATGATCAGATAAATTGGTTTTAATGTAAAATTTACATTAAAAATTATGCAGACAAAACACTGACAGCCACTTCATGAACAAAACACTCACACGGTGAAAACGTAAAGCACGAGCAACAGTAAGTGTCTCTTCCTTTGAAACAGACATTTTATTTATTTATTAATTTAACATTTGTTGATCAGGAAAAGCTGACTAGGACAGAGCATATTTTCAGTGGAGGCCTGGGGAGAAATGCTCCAGTTACATGTCTTTGGAATGTGGGAGGAAATCGGACTACCTGGAGGAAACCCACGTGAATGCAGGGAGGACATGCAGACTCCACACAGAAGGCACACCAGCTGAGAATCGAATTGGAGAACCTCTTGCTGTGAGGTGACAGTGTTAACCTCTGAACCACTGTACCACCCATTTATAGAAAACACATCTGGCAATCCACTAACTACAACAGATGTGCAGGGATTCATAACATGTAGTGAATCACTAATTAGGGACTATGTTAAAGGCACAGGAATTCAAAAGACAAATGTGCACTGAATTTGCTCACAGCTTGGGACAGCCTACTGAACACAAGAATCTCTTTTCAGGAGTAGCCCAGGAGCACTCTCTGCTGAGATGACGTGGTCAGACTCATACTAGACCAATGAAGCCAGAGGGAATCAAAAGTTGTACTGTAGAAAGCAGCTTATAACCTTAACTCATACGTGCCAAATTGTTGTCCAACACTGTGCATTTCACACCCCTGTGCCTGCTAAAAACAAGTTAAATAAAAATGCATTCATAGTTAATATTTTAGCATTAAACTCATAGAATCTATGTTGTGCGATTTCACAGGCCAAAAAGCACACGGTTAACAGTCATCAAAACAAGGAAACCAATGAGAGTACCTAAAGAACATGACACATACGATGAAGGACGTGTTTATGACGATTCCTTCCTTTATATCATAGCACAGATGCACGCGCACACACACACACACACACACACACACACACACACACACACACACACACACACACACACACACACACACACAAACACACACACACATATTCACACACATGCGTGCACACATGCACACACACACACACACACACCGGATTTCCCAAAGATATTTCACACTTACTGCTGCTTACAAATGCAGTAAAAGGCTACAGCTATCCTACGATGCAAGAACACATTTCCATAAAGCATAAACTTCACTTCCATGCACTCAGATGGGTGTGACTTTTTTAGTATTCCAAGGGCTGGGGCAATCAGGGTTACATACTTTCACAAGAGGGGGCACGTGCCCCAGGTGCCCCCTTCTAGGGCCTTCCATGGTAAAAGTTAAAAACAGATCTTTATTTTAATATAAAAAACTTACACAGTCCTGTGTAGAAAGAAAACATCTTACATATATAAAAATGATTACCCTAATCAGGTTTTCTCCAAAACTCCCACATCTCACAGGTAGAGCATCTTAAGTTGGCTAGATATAGATATATTATGGTTGGTTACACAGCAGACTCTTCAGGATAAAGTAGGGACGTTGTGATTCTGCTGTGAAGCACCTTTATCTACAAACCTGAGGATACCTGGATTAGTCTTTGAGATTGCAGGAATGTGGAAGAATTACTCATATAATAGTCTAACTCGAAGAATAATTTCATTATATTATCATTATAGCACTGGGAGATGGAAGAATGAGAAATGAGCATCAGATGGTCCTAGATCTCAGCAGAGCTTGTTACCCCATCTGACATCAGAGAGTCATTCAGACAGCAGAGTTTGCTACCCCATCTGACATCAGAGAGTCATTCAGATATTAATGGAGATAATTCACTCCTGCTTAGAGTCAGTTTACAAATTAATTGGATATTCTTGAAGGCCTTTGATTATGTTATGAAATCCTGTATTTTTCCAGTAATGTTCCTAGCTACAACTGATGGACGATATGGAAATATGACAATGATTTGACAACCTCTGTAACCAAGTCAGAACTTGTATAAGTTGTTATTTATATTAAGTAAACTCCTCCAAAAATGGGCTCTTAATGGCCCAGTGGACTATCCAATTAAACAAAATGTAAATAAGTTCTAGGCATAGATGGCAAAACTGGGGATATTTATGAAAATAATCTTTACTTTTTATTTCCACACCAGGTCAGGCTATTTCATTACAGTCTAACATCCAGGATGGCTCCTGATTCCACCAAACAGGCAATTGTTTTTATTACACATATGTCTGCTAAGCCTAAAGCAGACTGTGCCTCATATAGACTGAGTCTACTGCTGAATTCATATTACACAACTTTATTACAGCCATAGTTTGCATATCATTTTGTTCCTGTCTCCTCAGTGTCTAGCCAGTATGTGCTCTATATTTCCCTTATGATACAAGTGTCAGAGAGGGCAGTAGGCCTATTTGAAACATATATTCTAGACTCTATCACTAGGAATGGCTAAATTTAAGACACTCATGTTTAATTCACTCCTCCTCTGTGAATCATTTCATTAGGTACTTTGTCTATGGATTTCTACATTGGGAGGACCATTTGTCTCACCTCATGGAAAAGTTTTGTTTTGTGCAGCGGACTTATGTTCAAAAAATAACTATGAAATGAAAATGTAAGAGATCGCTCAACATTTCAGCTTTGCAAAGTTTGTTCCATAACATAAGTTAATTAAAAATTAAAATCTGTAATGCAGATAAGTGGAAAAGGCCATGGGTAAAACAGGTCCTGTGGAAGGCCAACACAGCTCACAATAATGCCTACGTTAATTTTACTGAGCATTTAGTTGGTTAATGGTAATGAGTAGGGCATATACTTCTGTGGCATGAAGGCAATTTTAACGGAGGATAGGAATAGAGCACTCATGGGCTAGTTATGTACCAAATGGATGCATCCACCAGAATTATGAAGCTTATATTCAAATATTAATCTTGGTGTCCAGGATGTAGTATTTTCATTTATGTCTAGTTTGTTTGTGTCCTCTTTGTTCTTATCAAATTCCAGTCAGCTAAACACAATACATTTATTGGATTACACAGCCCTGTTACAGTTGTAGAGCATAATCAGACAGTTAAAATCATGGATAATCAACTTCAAGAACAATGAAGATGGACTTTTTCTTATGTCCAACTGCACAGACCTGGACTCTTAATATTAGGTCCACTTGTTATAAGGTTATAATGGCAGTTAAATTGGGACCTTGCATAATGAACAAATTAAAATAAGTCAATTTTAGTTTCTGGTGAAGGTGAGTCTGTAAATCTGCATACGTCTGTGCCTGTAAAACTGATTTAATTGTCCTTCCAAGTTTCCCTTTTCTGCAATCCTATTCATTATAATTAAAAGAAAAAATGTTCTGTTGTCAGTCTAAAACATTTGTGTCCACACAAACATTTAGTGTTACTGGATGCATTCTTACATGACAAACTGGGTCCACTCAGTGTTTTTTTTTATCTGTTGTAATAAAGAATTACATATTATATGAGCTGTGGGTCTTCAGGCCATTTTAATTAACCTAATTAACAAAAAAAATAAACATTTAGGTTTCTGCTCATTGATGTCAGCTATGATTCAGTCAGATTTCACTGTAGTCACACCCCCTTGCATGGGGGGGGGGGGGTGCTTTTGTCACCGGTATAGTCTTCATTGGTGTGCCTCATTTCTAATTTCTCCTGGTAGAAACTTTGAAAAAGAAATGGAAAGTAAATAATAGTAACAAACTAGCAACTGTAGCACTGTATGTGTACTGTCCCACTCCAAAGAGAATTGCACTAGGTCCACAACGATTACTTGTAAAACAAACAATAGACCTGGGAAGGCATACAATAAAGCTCGCAGACAGTCAGATTCTCTTCCTTTAATGTCACAACCAAAGCACAGAAACAAAGTTCTGCATTACCGTTCTGAATTACGTTTTTGTTTGTAAAACTTCATCAGATGTGGGCACAGGATGGAGGCAATAAGAGCCAAGGAATCCACACCAAAAGGGGATTTTCAGCCAAAAAATTAAGTAGCAAGTACACCAAGAACTCCAACAATCACTTCTAGTTTATTGAAACAGAAACAAGTGTAGATATAAGCATTTCATCCCAAACAATAACAGAAACTTCATCAGATACCTGTACTGTCCCACTCCCCAGCTGTCCACATTGAAGAAATGTACATCTTCCATAACAACTCCTGAATGATTTCCACTACCCATTCCTTAAAGTCCTCTATTTTTTATTGGTAAGCAAGAAAGTGCCAGTGTCTCACTTTTACTTGATTATAATACATATTTATCTTAATTTCTATTGACACATGGCCTGGAATAGTTACTGGATGTGTTTTAACACTAAAGATTTCAAATAAATACCCACGATCTTTTGAAATCTAATTTCATTCCACTCTAACCCTGATACTGTACCTTGGGGAATAATATATAAATTCTGTCAGGGTTCCTGCTAGTGAGGTTACATCTTCCATAGGCTCATAGGTTCATAGGTTGGTACTAGGCTATCAGACCTAGGGCCTATACAAGCCTAGCCATAACAATTCCCTGGCTATTTCTTCCCACACTATTTACTTCCCTGGACCCCTGACTAACAGGGCAACTGACGTGATGCCCGGGGTGAATTTCCTTTCTCCCATCCAGTTGTCAAGGTTCCTTTTGAAGAGGGCCAAAGAGGCGCTCTGCTTGACATGTATGGGCAGTCTATTCCAGAGTCTGGGGAGTTTCTGAGTCAGGAACCGATCCCTCCAGCATGCTTTGTTTATTGCGATGACAAGGTTTAGATCCCTGGAGCATGTGGCTCTGAGGGATTGGGATTTCTTTAAGTGTAGCATGTCTAACAGCTTTGGGTTTGACATGGCCTTGTATGTTAAGCAGAGATCGCTTCTGAGTAGACGATATGTGACAGAGTATAGCTGGTGTTTTTTAAGGTAGTCAGCGTAGGGCATCTGCTTTAGGCCTGTGATTCATTTAGTGAGGTATTTCTGTGGCCTTTCCAGTTGTTGCAGATGTCTTGAGAGGTACATACCAAATGGGGTATTGTATTATATAATGGGTCTAATGAGGAATGAGTACAGTGGGACAATGATCTCCGTTTTTCTGGATGAAAAGAAAAGCCCTTAGTGATGAAGTGTGCCACATAGAAGGATTTTCTGATTGTTGTGGTGATGAGGTTATCGAAGGTGAGACCACTGTCCACCTGTGTCCCTAAGTATCTTATCACACTTTCAGTGTTTAGTATACTGCCACCTATGTGTTAATTCATGGGTAGATGTTTTTTCCCAAAGGGGATAACTATATATTTCTTGCCACTGAGCTTGAGCCCATGGCTCTGGCACTAAGCATCTGTTTCTGTAAGGCCCTTTTGTAGAGTATCCACATCATTTGGGGAATTCAATAATGGCTCCCTGTTTGCAGTCATCTGCGAACTTTGTTAGCCAGAGTCCCTTAGTGTTGGCCTGTACTTCAGAGATGTAGATGAACCCTGAGGTACTCCACTTGTCACTTGTCTGGAGCTGGATTTGGAGTCGGCTACTTTTACAGTGTGGGTTCTGTCAGTAAGCCAGCTGGCAACCCATCGAGTGACGTAGGGATTAATGCCCAGCTTAATAAGTCTATCTATGATTCCAGAGTGGGGGATGGTGTCAAAGGCCCCGAGAGAGCATGAACTCCAGACACATCTTTAAAAATGTTGTAAAAGGGCAAACATTGAGAACATCTAGGTTAACAGCAAGGGACAAGGACTTTGATCAAGAGATTACTGACTTGAGACAGAGATTTAGAGAGAGGGGTTATACTGACCACATACAACTGATATAATGGATGAGAGTGCTACGTTAAGAGATACAACTGGGAAGGCCTATTTCTCTGACAATAGGAATAATACAACTATGAACCCAAGAGTAAAAAAGAAAGTTCTGAGAGTACCTACCCAATATTCAAGTAATATGTCCCTTATAACAGGAGTCATTAGGAAGCACTGGCCCATTCTGATACCTGATCCCGATATAAGGGAGATAGAGAGTGTGTTGAGTAGATGGAAAGAGTACTTTGAAGGGCTGATGAATGAAGAGAATGAGAGAGAGAGAAGGTTGGATGATGTGGGGATAGTGAATCAGGAAGTGAAACAGATTAGCAAGGAGGAAGTAAGGACAGCTATGAAGAGGATGAAGAATGGAAAGGCTGTTGGCCCAGATGACATACCAGTGGAAGCATGGATGTGCTTAGGAGAAATGGCAGTGGAATTTTTAACCAGATTGTTTAATGAAATTTTGGAAAGTCAGAGGATGCCTGAGGAGTGGAGAAAAAGTGCTTTGGTATCTATCTTTAAGAATCAGGGTGATGTGCAGAGCTGCAGTAACTACAGAGGGATACAATTGATCAGTCACAGCTTGAAGTTATGGGAAAGAGTAGTAGAAGCTAGGTTAAGAAGGGAGGTGATGATTAGTGATCAACAGTATGGTTTCATGTCAGGAAAGAGCACTACAGATGCAATGTTTGCTCTGAGAGTATTGTTGGAGAAATACAGAGAAGGTCAGAAGGAGTTGCATTGTGTCTTTGTGGACTTAGAGAAAGCATATGACAGGGTGCCTAGAGAGGAGTTGTGGTATTGTATGGGGAAGTTGGGAGTGGCAGAGAAGTATGTAAGAGTGGTATATGAGGGTAGTTTGACATTGGTGAGGACTGCAGTGGGAGTGACAGATACGTTTAAGGTGGATGTGGGATTACATCAAGGATCGGCTCTGAGTCCTTTCTTATAGGTTCATAGGTTAGTACTAAGCTAACTGCCCTTGCGAGCCATTTTAAGCCCAGCCAATTATCCCTTGTAAGACTCGAACCCTGCACCTTGTGTTTGTAAGGCAAACACCTTAACCATAAGGCCACACTCCCCCTTATTTGCAGTGGTGATGGACAGGTTGACAGATGAGATCAGACAGGAGGCCCTGTGGAATATGAAGTTTGCAGATGACATTGTGATATGTAGTGAGAGTAGGGACCAGGTTGAGGAGACCCTGGAGAGGTGGAGATATGCTTTAGAGAGGAGAGGAAAGAAGGTCAGCAGGTCTAAAACAGAATATATGTGTGTAAATGAGAGGGAGGGTAGAGGAATGGTGAGGATGCAGGGAGTAGAGTTGGTAAAGGTGGATGAGTTTAAGTACTTGGGATCAACAGTTCAGAGTAATGGTGAGTGTGGAAGAGAGGTGAAGAAGAGAGTACATACAGGGTGGAATGGGTGGAGAAGAGTGTCAGGAGTGATTTGTGACAGATGAGTACCAGTAAGAGTGAAAGGGAAGGTCTATAAGAGGGTAGTGAGACCAGCTATGTTATACAGATTGGAGACGGTGGCATGGACAAAAAGGCAGGAGTCAGAGCTGGATGTGGCAGAGTTAAAGTTGTTAATATTTGCACTGGGTTCTGACTAGGATGGACAGGATTAGGAATCAGTATATTAGAGGGTCAGCTCAGGTTGGAAAGTTTGGAGACAAAGCAAGAGAGGCGAGATTACGTTGGTTTGGACATGTGCTGAGGAGGGATGCTGGGTATATTGGGAAAAGGATGCTAAGGATGGAGCTGCCAGGTAAGAGGGAAATAGAAAGGCCTAAGATAAGGTTTATGGATGTGGTGAGAGAGGACATGCAGGCGGTTGGTGTGAAAGAGCATGATGCAGAGGACGGGAAGAAATGGAAACAGATGATCCGCTGTAGCGACCCCTAACGGGAACAGCCAAAAGAAGAAGAATAAGAATTCCGATATAAGGGAGATAGTATGAGAAAAAACAAGTTTCTCCTTTAAAAATAAAAAGTCTCTGAAAAGAGATTTATGTTATCCCACAGAAGCCAAAGAAATACTAAGCAGAAACGTCACCACTAATAAGGGCACTTTACCATGCACTAGATGTAATCAGTGCAGATATATAGATGCTAGTAATAATTTCTTGCACCCTGATACAGGTAGAGAGTATATTTCTAATGTTCAAGCTACTTGCAATAGGAAGAACTTAGTATAGATAGAAGTGTGCAATAATTGTTCAAGTTTCTATGTCGGAACTTTCATGCAGTGTGGTAGGAGTTTGATCCATCGGTACTGCCTACAGTTGTGGATGTCCCCTTTGTTCTTGTACACTGGCACAAGTATGCTTATTCTCCAGTCATCTGGGATAGGACATTCTATCCACACTGTCATTAGTACCCTCAGGAGCCATTTCTACCATATCGTACCCAGCATCTTTATCATACCTGCTGTCACCTCACCTTTGCCTGCTGCTTTCATCTTCCTTGTTGCTGTTCTTACTTCTTCTAAGGTGGATGCCTCTTCTTCTCTAATTGTAGGCTGTTTCTGGGGCAGTACAATGTCTGTGGGGTTTTCTTCATTCAGAAGCTGCTGGAAATACTCCTTCCATCTGCTGTTGATGTCCTCTGGGCTGGTGAGCAGGTTGTTGCTGGCATCCCTTATGAAGGGTGTCTGACTATCATCTTTGTCTTTCTGTCTTTGCCTTGCAACCTGATATAGTTTCTTTGTGCCCTTTACTGGGTCACTTTCCAGAAGTTGGCACAGTGCCTCTGGTGCCCTATTCTTTGCTATTGCAACTTTATTCTTAGCTTATTTGTTAGCCAACCAGTAGCTCTTCCTAGCCTGGTCAGTCTTTTCTATCTCCCACTTCTTCCTGCACTCCTTTATTTTGATGACTTCCTGGACTTCTGCATTCCACCACCAGCTTTCCGTATGTACCTTATTTCCATACCTGGCTCGGCCACATATCTTTTCCATAGTCCTAACACATGCTGTTTTTAGGTGCTGTCATTCTTCTTCAACTCCACCTATTTCCTCCTCTTCTTATAGGTTCATAGGTTCATAGGTTCATACTAGGCTATCTGCCCGAGGGCATTTACAAGCCTAGCCCATAGTTTTGTGGCTTACGCCACCCCTTTAGTTTGGACAAACTATGCCCATTATTTTGCTGTGCCTCTGTTGAGCAGTGACACTGAGGTAATCCCTGGGGTATATCTGCGATCTCCCATCCATTGGTCAAGATTCCTCTTGAACAAGGTCAGCGAGGTGCTCTGCCTCACATATACCGGGATTTTGTTCCACAGCATAGGGAGTCTTTGGGTGATGAATCTATCACTCCAGCACGTCCTATTAATAACCGTGTCGAGTTTTAAGTCTCCCGCCCTTGTGGCTCTGAGGGATCTAGATTTTTTGAGGTGAAGCATGTTCATCAAATCTGGGTTTGACATGGCCTTGTATGTCAGGCACAGGTCACCTCTGAGCAAGCGGTAAGCGACTGAATAGAGCTGGAGTTCTTTCAGTCGGGCAGCATAAGACAGATTTTTGAGACCCTTTATCCTTTTGGTGAGGAACTTTTGTGGCCTCTCCAGCTGCTGCAAGTGTCGGGTCAGATACATTCCGAATGGGGCATTGTACTCAATCATTGGTCTGATGAGTGATGAGTATAGGGAGACTATGACCTCCCTTGATCTAGATGTGAATCCCTTCATGATCAGGTGGGCAATGTTGAAGGTCTTCCTAACTACTTTAGCAATATGAGTGTCGAATGAAAGGCTACTGTCAACCTGGGTCCCCAGGTCCCTGATAACTTCTTCTGTGCTCAGTGGATTGCCACCTATATGGTAGCTAGGGGTAACCTTGTTTTTCCCGAAGGGTATGACTATGCATTTCTTGGCATTTAACTTTAGGCCATGGCTCTGGCACCAGTTATCCATTTCTGTGAGACCCTTCTGAAGGATATCTGTGTCAGATGTGTTTTCAACTACGGCACCCAGTTTGCAGTCATCTGCAAACTTTGTCAGCCATAACCCTCCTGTGTTTGCTTGTACTTCAGAAAAGTAGATGCCAAACAGGAGTGGGCCCAGGACTGAGCCCTGTGGGACACCACTTGTGACAGGCTTTGAGTCTGACATGGTGCCAGCAACTCTGACCCTGTGGGTTCTGTCACTCAGCCAGTTTGCAACCCATCTTGTGATGTATGGGTTTACATTTAAGCTGATGAGTTTTTCAATGATACCCGAGTGGGGTATTGTATCGAAGGCCTTTGCCACGTCGAGGTAGGCTGTATGGACTGCCTTTCCCTCATCAATGGCCTTGGTGACTGTTTCGAAAAAGTCAACCAAGTTTAAAAGGCATGATCTGCCTTTGACAAAGCCAAATTGGGTTGGATCCAAAGTCTGCAAATTCCCTATATCTTTATTTATGAGATCCATTATGATCCTCTCCATGGCTTTGCAGATAAGGCTTGTCAAGCTAATGGGACGGTAATTTCCAGGGTCGGTGGAGGCACCGCCTTTGTGAAGTGGGACCACAGTCGCTGTGCGCCACTCCCTGGGTACGTATCCGGAGGTGAGACTAAGATTAAACAGCTGTCCTAACTGCGGGTTTAATTCCTCGTTGAGTTCGTGGAGCACACAGCCGGGGACACCATCAGGTCCCATGGATGCTGTGTTTTTTGCCTTGGAGAGAGCAGTTCTCACCTGGGCGTTAGAGATGTTTGGGGGGCTACAATCATTTGGTATAGATATCTCTCCTTTTGGGGGGGGGAGAAGTTTGCACTGAACCTGTCAGCCAGTATGTTGGCAATGTCTGTAGGATCAGTAATCTTCACATCATTTTGAACTAATTCTGAGCATATCTGGGAGTTTCCTCCCAGGTTTCTAACATAGCTAAAGAAGGCCTTATGATTGTCTTTTGAGTCCTTAGCTATTTTTCTCTCAAAATTTGCTTTGGATGATTTTATGAGAGCTCTTAGCTTTTTACTTATAGTGATCAAAGGTGTCTTACCTTTTAAGGATTTTGCTCTATCTTGTAGTAGCTTCCTCCTTTTGTTGTAGAGTTTGTTTATGGCTGGGGTCCACCAGACTGGACGCTTGCCTTTGGTACAAAGAGTCTTTGTTTTGCTTGGGATTGCCTGATCCATGCAGTCCTGCAGGTGCTGGTAGAAGGCATTTGTAAGTGATTCAGCGGCTTGAGTAATGTTTACCGACGGTTCGAGGGCCTTAAAGGAGACCACACTAGTCTTTAGAAGTGTGAATTCGGCTTTCGAGAAGTTCTTTACTGTGGTCTTTTTTATTTCAGGTGGGGGCGGGATGAGGACCCATGTTCATGATGATGAGATCAAGTATGTTTTCTCCTCTTGTGGGGATGGTGACTAGTTGTTCCATGGCATTTGAGTTTATGAATTCCAGGAACTTTTGGGCTAGAGTGTTTGGGCTTGAGTAGTGTTCCCAGTCTATATTAGGGTAATTGAAGTCACCTAGTATGATGGTGTTCGGAGATACATTTATCCCCTCCAGTGTTTTCAGGAAAGCCATGTGAGGTTCCTGAGTTTGCGAGGGTGGCCTGTAACATGCTACAAATTGCAGAGCAGTCTTGCCTATGGTTAATTGCACCTGGATGGTCTCCGATGCATCATGCGTTGCCACCAATCTTGAGGTGTGGGTGTCCTTGATGAATATGGATACCCCCCCTCCTTTCTTGGTATTGTCCGGATATTGGGGCCGGAACGCATGATATGAGGTAAAACCTGATAGTGCTGGGGTGCTCTCAGGAGCCTTGAACCAGGTTTCTGTCACAGCACAGACATCGATGTTCTCCATACTGAGAAGGGCCTCGAGTGCGTGCATTTTGAGATAGAGACTTCTGGCATTGAGCAGCATTACCCTTAGTTTTTTTCCTTTATTGTGTTCTAGGGTGGTAGGTTTAGAATTTGAGCCTTGCCTAAAAAGGCACTATGGGGGTGGCAAGAGCCTTTGCCAATATCCGGAATCCCAAGGGTGACAGGTGCAAGCCGTCCCTTGCGAAGCAGCGTGGCTTGTCCAGCATGTCATCCCAGGCAGACAGACATTGGATCCCCTTTGAATGACACCAGAGTTTAAGCCAATTGTTAAAGCTGATCATCTTATCTCTGTATTGTGGCATCATTCTTGGTGAAGGTAGGATACTGCTCAAGGTCAGGGTCATACCTGCCTGGGCTACATAATCAGAGAGCTCCTCCATGTCTCTTTTCATGTAGTCCAAGGAGGTACGTCTCAGGTCGTTTACACCAGTGTGGACAATGACTGAGTCATACTTTTACCTGGTGTTGTGAGACCTGAGTGCTTGCGTTATGTGGCGGATTCTAGCGCCCGACAGTCAGCTTACTGTGACCTTCTCCTTACTCAGTCTGGTGAGCGGGAGACGTCAGTGTGTCTGACTATGGAGTCACCAATGACGAGTGTGTCTGGCATTGTGTTTGGCCTTAAGGGCTGTGACTGTTTGACACTCTGATTGTGTGGTCTATGTGTTGCAGGTGTTGTGTTCTGAGGTGGTAGTTGTTTGGGTGTCTGCTTTGGTGGCCTCTGCTGTTTTGGTAGATTTTTGATCAGAGCCTCCGAGTATGTCTTTGTGTGTTTATGTGTATGATTTGAGGTTGTGATGGTACTATGTGAGACTGGGTCTATAGTGTGTGTGGTTACCTTCTCCTCCTGTCTGGTCTTGCCAGTCCTATGTTGAGAGAGCTCAGCCTCCAGTTTGGCCGTATAGTTGCATCTCTCGCATGTATTTGTGTTTTGTGGGAGGAGGAGAGGGTTGTCTGTGTACATGAGGCAATTGTAACATTGCCTCAGTATTCCCAGGTTCACCAGCTGAGCAGGAGAGGACACTAGCAACTGATCCCTCGACATGGTAGAAGGAATAGACAAAAAAACTTAAAAAAAGATTCCGGGGGATGTGGGTGACCGAGAAATGGGGTTAGCCTTTTTGGGGTACTATCTATAACAAGAGTGCTGTATCAAGGTGATAAGTACTGTAGGAGCAAGTGCTAGGCTTTACAGATAGAGAATAGTCTAGAGATGATCTTTTTAGTTATAGGATAGGCTGATTAGATCAGTAGTATAGTTCGTGGAAGGTAGTTTTAAGGGAAAATTTGAAGAGTGGACTTTAAGTAGCCCGAATAGTTTAAACCTGATTAACCGCCGCTGCTCTAGTGTGCAACGGTGGCAATTCCGCGCTAAAGCGCGCTTTATAGCAGGGGGCTGGAAAAAACAGGAAATGACCCAAAATGGCCAATGAATTACTAGTTTCTGTCTCTAACCACTCCTTTGAGGACAAACAGGCAGCTCAGTACTCCCTACTCCCACTAGTGAGTAAAGAAACTACCCTCTGGCCACACAAGAAAATGGAGGAATACAGGAACCAAATACAA
Source organism: Protopterus annectens (assembly GCF_019279795.1). Classification (NCBI taxonomy): domain Eukaryota; kingdom Metazoa; phylum Chordata; order Ceratodontiformes; family Protopteridae; genus Protopterus; species Protopterus annectens. The sequence goes on from NC_056732.1 coordinate 1,702,321,844, forward strand.
AGCCCAGGGATCAGCAAAATCTGATCTCTGGAACAACTAGCTAGGAAGTTTAGGAAAGAAGAAGTATTTTTTTTTTTTTTTTCTTTTTTTTGCAAACAGACAGAAAAATACAGTAAATGCTTTGGTATTCGACTTAATTGCTATCAAAGGCTGGTACACTTGAGTGTATTAGCCCGTTTGTTACTTTAAGCAAAACTTTAGCCAACAAGTGCAATCAACAATTTAAGCACAGAAAAACAGGAAAAACAGGTAATAATACAGTAATATAGGCACAAACAGTAGTCGAAAAGCTCAAAAGATCGAAAAATGCAATAAAAAATGCTGAAAAATACTTATAATCAAGAAAGTTGCTTTTTCTGCTCTCTGCTGGCTTAGGAACTCTGCAGGGGACCACGAGGAGCTATGCCAAGTTCTCTAATGCCAGAAAAGCTTGCCAAAGCGCGCTTTATAGCAGGGGGCTGGAAAAAACAGGAAATGACCCAAAATGGCCAATGAATTACTAGTTTCTGTCTCTAACCACTCCTTTGAGGACAAACAGGCAGCTCAGTACTCCCTACTCCCACTAGTGAGTAAAGAAACTACCCTCTGGCCACACAAGAAAATGGAGGAATACAGGAACCAAATACAAAGCCCAGGGATCAGCAAAATCTGATCTCTGGAACAACTAACTAGGAAGTTTAGGAAAGAAGAAGTATTTTTTTTTTTTTTTTTTTTTTCAAACAGACAGAAAAAATACAGTAAATGCTTTGGTATTCGACTAAATTGCTATCAAAGGCTGGTACACTTGAGTGTATTAGCCTGTTTGTTACTTTAAGCAAAACTTTAGCCAACAAGTGCAATCAACAATTTAAGCACAGAAAAACAGGAAAAACAGGTAATAATACAGTAATATAGGCACAAACAGTAGTCGAAAAGCTCAAAAGATCGAAAAATGCAATAAAAAATGCTGAAAAATACTTATAATCGAGAAAGTTGCTTTTTCTGCTCTCTGCTGGCTTAGGAACTCTGCAGGGGACCACGAGGAGCTATGCCAAGTTCTCTAATGCCAGAAAAGCCCGCCAAAGCGCGCTTTATAGCAGGGGGCTGGAAAAAACAGGAAATGACCCAAAATGGCCAATGAATTACTAGTTTCTGTCTCTAACCACTCCTTTGAGGACAAACAGGCAGCTCAGTACTCCCTACTCCCACTAGTGAGTAAAGAAACTACCCTCTGGCCACACAAGAAAATGGAGGAATACAGGAACCAAATACAAAGCCCAGGGATCAGCAAAATCTGATCTCTGGAACAACTAACTAGGAAGTTTAGGAAAGAAGAAGTATTTTTTTGTTTTTTTTTTCTTTTTTTTGCAAACAGACAGAAAAATACAGTAAATGCTTTGGTATTCGACTAAATTGCTATCAAAGGCTGGTACACTTGAGTGTATTAGCCCGTTTGTTACTTTAAGCAAAACTTTAGCCAACAAGTGCAATCAACAATTTAAGCACAGAAAAACAGGAAAAACAGGTAATAATACAGTAATATAGGCACAAACAGTAGTCGAAAAGCTCAAAAGATCGAAAAATGCAATAAAAAATGCTGAAAAATACTTATAATCGAGAAAGTTGCTTTTTCTGCTCTCTGCTGGCTTAGGAACTCTGCAGGGGACCACGAGGAGCTATGCCAAGTTCTCTAATGCCAGAAAAGCCTGCCAAAGCGCGCTTTATAGCAGGGGGCTGGAAAAAACAGGAAATGACCCAAAATGGCCAATGAATTACTAGTTTCTGTCTCTAACCACTCCTTTGAGGACAAACAGGCAGCTCAGTACTCCCTACTCCCACTAGTGAGTAAAGAAACTACCCTCTGGCCACACAAGAAAATGGAGGAATACAGGAACCAAATACAAAGCCCAGGGATCAGCAAAATCTGATCTCTGGAACAACTAGCTAGGAAGTTTAGGAAAGAAGAAGTATTTTTTTGTTTTTTTTTCTTTTTTTGCAAACAGACAGAAAAAATACAGTAAATGCTTTGGTATTCGACTTAATTGCTATCAAAGGCTGGTACACTTGAGTGTATTAGCCCGTTTGTTACTTTAAGCAAAACTTTAGCCAACAAGTGCAATCAACAATTTAAGCACAGAAAAACAGGAAAAACAGGTAATAATACAGTAATATAGGCACACAGTAGTCGAAAAGCTCAAAAGATCGAAAAATGCAATAAAAAAATGCTGAAAAATACTTATAATCAAGAAAGTTGCTTTTTCTGCTCTCTGTTGGCTTAGGAACTCTGCAGGGGACCACGAGGAGCTATGCCAAGTTCTCTAATGCCAGAAAGCCCGCCAAAGCGTGCTTTATAGCAGGGGGCTGGAAAAAACAGGAAATGACCCAAAATGGCCAATGAATTACTAGTTTTTGTCTCTAACCACTCCTTTGAGGACAAACAGGCAGCTCAGTACTCCCTACTCCCACTAGTGAGTAAAGAAACTACCCTCTGGCCACACAAGAAAATGGAGGAATACAGGAACCAAATACAAAGCCCAGGGATCAGCAAAATCTGATCTCTGGAACAACTAACTAGGAAGTTTAGGAAAGAAGAAGTATTTTTTTTTTTTTTTTTTTTTTTGCAAACAGACAGAAAAAATACAGTAAATGCTTTGGTATTCGACTAAATTGCTATCAAAGGCTGGTACACTTGAGTGTATTAGCCTGTTTGTTACTTTTAAGCAAAACTTTAGCCAACAAGTGCAATCAACAATTTAAGCACAGAAAAACAGGAAAAACAGGTAATAATACAGTAATATAGGCACAAACAGTAGTCGAAAAGCTCAAAAGATCGAAAAATGCAATAAAAAATGCTGAAAAATACTTATAATCGAGAAAGTTGCTTTTTCTGCTCTCTGCTGGCTTAGGAACTCTGCAGGGGACCACGAGGAGCTATGCCAAGTTCTCTAATGCCAGAAAGCTTGCCAAAGCGCGCTTTATAGCAGGGGGCTGGAAAAAACAGGAAATGACCCAAAATGGCCAATGAATTACTAGTTTCTGTCTCTAACCACTCCTTTGAGGACAAACAGGCAGCTCAGTACTCCCTACTCCCACTAGTGAGTAAAGAAACTACCCTCTGGCCACACAAGAAAATGGAGGAATACAGGAACCAAATACAAAGCCCAGGGATCAGCAAAATCTGATCTCTGGAACAACTAGCTAGGAAGTTTAGGAAAGAAGAAGTATTTTTTTGTTTTTTTTTTCTTTTTTTGCAAACAGACAGAAAAAATACAGTAAATGCTTTGGTATTCGACTAAATTGCTATCAAAGGCTGGTACACTTGAGTGTATTAGCCTGTTTGTTACTTTTAAGCAAAACTTTAGCCAACAAGTGCAATCAACAATTTAAGCACAGAAAAACAGGAAAAACAGGTAATAATACAGTAATATAGGCACAAACAGTAGTCGAAAAGCTCAAAAGATCGAAAAATGCAATAAAAAAAGCTGAAAAATACTTATAATCGAGAAAGTTGCTTTTTCTGCTCTCTGCTGGCTTAGGAACTCTGCAGGGGACCACGAGGAGCTATGCCAAGTTCTCTAATGCAAGAAAAGCCCACCAAAGTGCGCTTTATAGCAGGGGGCTGGAAAAAACAGGAAATGACCCAAAATGGCCAATGAATTACTAGTTTCTGTCTCTAACCACTCCTTTGAGGACAAACAGGCAGCTCAGTACTCCCTACTCCCACTAGTGAGTAAAGAAACTACCCTCTGGCCACACAAGAAAATGGAGGAATACAGGAACCAAATACAAAGCCCAGGGATCAGCAAAATCTGATCTCTGAAACAACTAGCTAGGAAGTTTAGGAAAGAAGAAGTATTTTTTTTTTTTGTTTTTTTTTTTTCTTTTTTGCAAACAGACAAAAAAAATACAGTAAATGCTTTGGTATTCAACTAAATTGCTATCAAAGGCTGGTACACTTGAGTGTATTAGCCTGTTTGTTACTTTTAAGCAAAACTTTAGCCAACAAGTGCAATCAACAATTTAAGCACAGAAAAACAGGAAAAACAGGTAATAATACAGTAATATAGGCACAAACAGTAGTTGAAAAGCTCAAAAGATCGAAAAATGCAATAAAAAAAGCTGAAAAATACTTATAATCGAGAAAGTTGCTTTTTCTGCTCTCTGCTGGCTTAGGAACTCTGCAGGGGAGCTATGCCAAGTTCTCTAATGCCAGAAAAGCCCGCCAAAGCGTGCTTTATAGCAGGGGGCTGGAAAAAACAGGAAATGACCCAAAATGGCCAATGAATTACTAGTTTCTGTCTCTAACCACTCCTTTGAGGACAAAGGTTCAGTGCAAACTTCTCTCCCCCCTCCCCCCCAAAAGGAGAGATATCTATACCAAGCGATTGCAGCCCCCCAAACATCTCCAACGCCCAAGTGAGAACTGCTCTCTCCAAAGCAAAAAACTCAGCATCCATGGGACCTGATGGTGTCCCTGGCTGTGTGCTCCATGAACTCAACGAGGAATTAAACCCACAGCTAGGACAGCTGTTTAATCATAGTCTTACCTCTGGATACGCAGGAGTGGCGCACTGCAACTGTGGTCCCACTTCACAATGGCGGTGCCTCCACCGACCCTGGAAATTACCGGCCCATTAGCTTGACAAGCCTTATCTGCAAAGCCATGGAGAGGATCATAATGGACCTCATAAATAAAGACATAGGGAATTTGCAGACTTTGGATCCATCCCAGTTTGGCTTTGTCAAAGGCAGATCATGCCTTCTAAACTTGGTTGACTTTTTCGAAACAGTCACCAAAGCCATTGATGAGGGAAAGGCAGTCCATACAGCCTACCTCGATCTGGCGAAGGCCTTCGATACAATACCCCACTCAGGTATCATTGAAAAACTCATCAGCTTAAATGTTAACCCATATATCACAAGATGGGTTGCAAACTGGCTGAGTGACAGAACCCACAGGGTCAGAGTTGCTGGTGCCATGTCAGACTCAAAGCCTGTCACAAGTGGTGTACCACAGGGCTCAGTCCTGGGCCCACTCTTGTTTGGCATCTACTTTTCCGAAGTACAAGCAAACACAGGAGGGTTATGGCTGACAAAGTTTGCAGATGACTGCAAACTGGGCGCCATAGTAGAAAACACATCTGACACAGATATGCTTCAGAAGGGTCTCACAGAAATGTATAACTGGTGCCAGAGCCATGGCCTAAAGTTAAATGCCAAAAAATGCATAGTCATACCCTTCGGGAAAAACAAGGTTACCCCTAGCTACCAAATAGGTGGTAATCCACTGAGCACATAAGAAGTTATCAGGGACCTGGGGACCCAGGTTGATAGTAGTCTGTCATTCGACACCCATGTAGCTAAAGTAGTTAGGAAGACCTTCTACATTGCCCACCTTATCATGAAGGGATTCTCATCTAGATTAAGGGAGGTCATAGTCTCCCTATACTCATCACTCATCAGACCAATGATTGAGTACAATGCCCCATTCAGAATGTATCTGACCCGACACTTGCAGCAGCTGGAGAGGCCACAAAAGTTCCTCACCAAAAGGATAAAGGGTCTCAAACATCTGTCCTATGCTGCCCGACTGAAAGAACTCCAGCTCTATTCAGTAAACACCGCTTGCTCAGAGGTGACCTTTGCCTAACATAAAAGGCCATGTCAAACCCAGATTTGATGAATATGCTTCACCTCAAAAAATCTAGATCCATCAGAGCCACAAGGGCGGGAGACTTAAACCTCGACATGACTATTAATAGGACGTGCTGGAGGGATAGATTCATCACCCAAAGACTCCCTATGCTGTGGAATAAAATCCCGGTATATGTGAGGCAGAGCACCTCGCTGGCCTTGTTCAAGGGAAATCTTGACCAATGGATGGGAGATCGCAGATATACCCCAGGGATTACCTCAGTGTCACTGCTCGACAGAGGCACAGCAAAATAATGGGTATAGTTCCCCATACTAAAGGGGTGGCGTAACCACAAAACTATGGGCTAGGCTTGTAAATGCCCTCGGGCAGATAGCCTAGTATGAACCTATGAACCTATGAACAGGCAGCTCAGTACTCCCTACTCCCACTAGTGAGTAAAGAAACTACCCTCTGGCCACACAAGAAAATGGAGGAATACAGGAACCAAATACAAAGCCCAGGGATCAGCAAAATCTGATCTCTGGAACAACTAGCTAGGAAGTTTAGGAAAGAAGAAGTATTTTTTTTTTTTTTTTTTTTCTTTTTTGCAAACAGACAGAAAAAATACAGTAAATGCTTTGGTATTCGACTAAATTGCTATCAAAGGCTGGTACACTTGAGTGTATTAGCCTGTTTGTTACTTTTAAGCAAAACTTTAGCCAACAAGTGCAATCAACAATTTAAGCACAGAAAAACAGGAAAAACAGGTAATAATACAGTAATATAGGCACAAACAGTAGTCGAAAAGCTCAAAAGATCAAAAAATGCAATAAAAAAGCTGAAAAATACTTATAATCGAGAAAGTTGCTTTTTCTGCTCTCTGCTGGCTTAGGAACTCTGCAGGGGACCACGAGGAGCTATGCCAAGTTCTATAATGCCAGAAAAGCCCGCCAAAGCACGCTTTATAGCAGGGGGCTGGAAAAAACAGGAAATGACCCAAAATGGCCAATGAATTACTAGTTTCTGTCTCTAACCACTCCTTTGAGGACAAACAGGCAGCTCAGTACTCCCTACTCCCACTAGTGAGTAAAGAAACTACCCTCTGGCCACACAAGAAAATGGAGGAATACAGGAACCAAATACAAAGCCCAGGGATCAGCAAAATCTGATCTCTGGAACAACTAGCTAGGAAGTTTAGGAAAGAAGAAGTATTTTTTTGTTTTTTTTTTCTTTTTTTTGCAAACAGACAGAAAAAATACAGTAAATGCTTTGGTATTCGACTAAATTGCTATCAAGGGCTGGTACACTTGAGTGTATTAGCCTGTTTGTTACTTTTAAGCAAAACTTTAGCCAACAAGTGCAATCAACAATTTAAGCACAGAAAAACAGGAAAAACAGGTAATAATACAGTAATATAGGCACAAACAGTAGTCGAAAAGCTCAAAAGATCGAAAAATGCAATAAAAAAAGCTGAAAAATACTTATAATCGAGAAAGTTGCTTTTTCTGCTCTCTGCTGGCTTAGGAACTCTGCAGGGGACCACGCACCAGGTACTAGAGCCCTGAATAATTCCTGGACATGTTGTACCTTCTCTCCAGTCAACTTCCAGGTCTTCAGCCTGGTCTCTGTTGACCTTAGAGCCTTCTCTGACCACTGCATGCGCTGACTGTGGCTACTTGTGGTTTATGCTGTGGGCAGACTGTTTCACTGGGGATGACTTTGCAATCATGGATTCTACCCCAGTGCCTTTTCCTTATTAGGAGGAAGAAATCTACTTGAGTTGCATGTTGACTACTCTTGTATGTGATCTTGTGACTGTCTCTCTTTCTGAACCATGTGTTGGTTACTATCAAGCCAATTGCCAGACAGAAGTCTAGAATGGCTTCTCCTTCTTTATTCTTTATTCCTGTTATCCCACCCATGTGGACCAAGGCAGTCCTCATATCCTATTCTGTCTGTCCCAATATAGTCTAGTGTTATTACCTCATTCTACATAATCCAGGGAGAACATTTGAGAAGGCCAACCCAGTTAGCTTCTGCTCCTCCTTTCTCTCTTTCCACTAAAAAAAAATGTCTAAGCTTGTTTCCTGCATTTCCGATAAGTTGTCTAGTCTGGATACAGATTTGCTGTGTCCAGGACTATTTGTGGGCTTCTGAGCCCCCAAGCCTTTCTGTGTTGGAGGGAAGCCTTCTAGTTTAATTTTGTTTCTTAGAACTAGCCAGTTTTCTAGTTTCAGCACTCAAATCTATTTCTTTGAGCTCAGCACTTGTTCAGAACTTGTTGTAAGCACAAAATAAGCTACAAATCACTACAGCACTCAACGTTCTTCACTTCTCTAGAGGAAAACAGTTTTTAGTACTTAATAAATAAGCACCTATCCAGGCATGTCTAAGGGTCAGCTCCCGGTGTTTTCTCCTGTCTTCTTGATGAATCTGGGCATCTTGGGGCAATGCAGCAATTGCACCGACAACCCTCTCCAACTACCACCCAGCGCTACAACCTGTGAGAGATGCACTTATATAGCCAAATTGGAAGCAAAGCACTCTTCACCCAAGACTGGACTAGACAGTCAAGAGGAGAAGGTAAACACTTGCACCACACCACACTCAGCACATAGTCCCTCAAAATCTACACCACCAAAACACACAAATAGAAACACAAAACACACACCTACATTCATGAAGGCTCTCAGTAAAAACCTGCCCAAGCAACATGGACCTCCAAAGCAGAAACACAAGCAACCTCCACCCACCAACACAACCCAAATGACACATAGCCCACAAACTCAGTGTGCCACTCAACCCACAGCCCATAAGGCATAACAACGTACCCAACACTCTAGTCATAGGTGACTCTATAGTCAGGCACACTGATATTCCACTCATCAGGCTAAACAAGGAGAAAGTTACTGTCAGCTGCCTGTCAGGTGCCAGGATCCGCCACGTAACACATGCACTCAGGTCACTCCACAACAAGTACAAATATGACTCTGTCATTGTCCATGTTGGTGTGAATGACCTGAGATGTACCTCCCTGGACTACATAAAAAGGGACATGGAGGAGCTGTACGATCTTGTAGCCCGGGCAGGTATTACCCTAGCCCTGAGTAGCATCCTGCCATCACCCAGAATGATACCACAGTACAAGGACAAAATGATTGACTTCAACAATTGGCTAAGCTTCTTGTGTCATTCTAAGGGGATCCAGTATCTGTCTGCCTGGGATGACATGATCGACAAACAATGATATTTTGCCAGAGATGGCCTGCACCTGTCACCCCTGGGATTCTGGTTACTGGCTGAGGCTCTAGCCACCCCTATAGTGCCTTTTTTAGGCAAGGTTCAAATAACAAATTCACCATGGTAACAGGTACAAGCAAGCAGAATCTGAGGATATTGCTACTCAATGCCAGAAGTCTAAACCTCAAAATGCACTCACTCGATGCACTCCTTAAAATGGAAAACATCGACATCTGTGCAGTGACAGAGACCTGGTTCAAGGCTCCAGAGAGTACCCCTGCATTACCAGGCTATAATTCATACCACACCTTTCGGCCAACTAACCTGGACCAAAACACTAAAGGAGGAGGTGTGTCCATATTCATTAAGGATATCCACACCTCCAGGCTAGTTGCTTAGCATAATACATCCGAGGTTATCGAAGTGCAACTAACTCTGGATGAGACTGCAATACAACTTGTAGCTTGCTATAAATCCCCCACCATGCCCCAGGATTCCCACTCCTCATTTCTTGATACACTGGAAAATATTAGGGTACAACCTAACACCCTAATAATGGGTGATTTCAACTATCCCACCATTTACTGGGAAAACTACTCATGTACCAACTCTTGTGCTCAACATTTTCTAGAATTCATAAATTCCAATGTCTTGGATCAACTTATCCACACCCCCGCTAGGGGCAGCAATATCCTAGACCTGGTTATTACCAACATGAGCAACCAGTGCTCCACACCAGAGGTCAATTCCTCGTTGGTCAGATGCGACCACAAGCTGATCACCCTAGACATTCACATCCCTACCGCACCCCCCATTAGGGAAACCACCGTAAAACATTTCTCCAAAGCCAACTTCATGCTTCTTAAGACAGAAGTGGCAAACTTCATGACACCCATGCTGACGGACAATAGAGGTATGACTGCTGAATCCTACACAAATGCACTTTATAAGCACTTACACGAGTGTATGGATCATGCAGTCCCTAACAGAACCAAGATGCTATCCTCCAAAAAAAGGAAGCCAATCTGGTGGTCCCCTGTCATATACAAACTCTACAACAGAAGAAAGAAACTGTGGCAAAAAAGAGTAAAATCCCATGATTAGAGAAACTCTCTGGTCAGCCTCAGTAAGAAGCTGAGATCCCTCATAAAATCCTCCAAAGCTAGTTACGAAAACAAAATCACCACTGACTCTAAAGACAACCACAAAGCATTCTATAGCTATGTCAAGAATCTCAATGGCAACACTCAGATCTGCTCTGAGTTACAGCACAATGGCAGTAAATATACAGAACCAACTGATATTGCCAACATCCTGGCAGATAGGTTCAGTGCTAACTTTACCCCCCTCTCATCCCCTAAAGGGGCCATCTCTATACCGGAAGAATGCAAAGTTCCTGTAATCATGGCTGCACAGGTAAAAAACACACTCTCCAAAGCCAGGAACACAGCATCCATGGGACCTGACAACATCCCAGGCTGTGTTCTATATGAACTACAAAATGAACTGGCACCCCACCTAAGTACCATGTTCAATCATAGCCTCACCTCAGGCTATGTGCCCAAAGAATGGCGCACAGTGACGGTTATCCAACTCCAAGAACGGGGAGCCACCATGGACCCCGGAAACTACTGTCCCATTAGCCTGATGAGCCTGGTCTGCAAAGCTATGGAATGTATCATCATGGAACTTATAAACAATGACATTGGTAATCTCCAAACTCAGGAACCCACCCAGTTCAGGTTTGTAAAAGGCAGATCATGTCTCCTAAACCTGAGACTTCTTTGAAGCAGTCATCAAAGCCATAGATGAGGGTAAGGTGGTTCACACAGCCTATCTAGATCTCGCCAAGGATTTTGACACCATCCCCCACTCTGGAATTATTGATAAACTCACTAAACTAGATATAAGTCCCTATGTCACAAGATGGGTTGCCAACTGGCTCACTGACAGAACCCACACTGTGAAAGTAGTAGACTCCAAATCCAACTTCAGACCAGTGACAAGTGGAGTACCACAGGGTTCAGTCCTAGGTCCTCTCCTGTTTGGTATCTACTTCTCTGAAGTACAGGCTAACACAGAAGGTATTTGGCTAATGAAGTTCACAGATGACTGCAAACCAGGAGTCATAATCAAAACTCCAAAAGATGTGGACATCCTACAAAAGGTCTGCGCTGAGACACATGCCTGGTGTCAAAGCCATGGCCTCAAGCTCAATGTCAAAAACTGCATTGTCATCCCTTTTGGTAAAAACTCTGTACCCATGAACTACCACATAGGCAGTAGTCTACTTAACACCGAAAGTGTGATAAGAGACCTTGGGATACAAGTGGACAGCAGTCTCTCCTTTGATAATCACATCACCACAGTAGTCAGGAAATCCTTCTATGTGATACATCTCATCACAAAAGGTTTCTCATCCAGGAAAAAAGAGGTCATTGCTCCCCTCTACTCATCACTCTTTAGACCCATTATAGAGTACAACACCCCTTTTGGTATGTACCTCACAAGACATCTACGACAACTGGAAAGGTCACAGAAATACCTCACAAAGAAGATTATCAACCTCAAACAGATGCCCTATGCAGACCGTCTCAAAAAAACTGCAGCTTTATTCCATCACATATCGCCTACTCAGAGGCGATCTCTGCCTAACACACAAAGCTATGTCAAACCCAGAGCTTTTGGACATGCTCCACTTAAAGAAATCCCAATGCCTATGAGCTTCATGCTCTAGGGACCTAAACATTGTCACCACAATAAACAGAACATGCTGGAGAGATAGATTCCTGTCCCAGAGACTTCCCATACTCTGGAACAAACTACCTATCTATATCAAACAAAGTTCCTCATTAGCACTCCAAGGACAATCTTGATGATTGGATGGGAGATAGGAAATTCACCTCGGGGATCACCTCTGTGGCTCTGCTCGACAGTGGCACAGGAAAATAATTTTCTTGGGTGGCGAAAGCCAAGGTACCTTTTTGCTAGGCTTATATAGGCCCTAGGGCCACTAGCTTAGTACCTACTTATGAATTTATGAACCTATATGTGCATTCAAGTCACCCATTATCAACACCAATTCACATTGTCCTGCTTTATCTAGTAGGTCCTGCAACTGCTGTCTGAATGCATTCTTTTCCTCACTATCACAACCCTGCTGTGGACCATATGCTGAGATTATGAATACTGCCCTATCATTACACTGGAGTCGGATTGCCATGAGTCTGTCATTAATTCTGATGATATCCCTCACTGCCTTCCGAAGACTCTCTCTCACCACAATTCCTACACCATTTCTAGCCTGTCCCCCACCTGAATAGTAGAGTATGGATTCCAAGCCAAGTGGCTTTGTTGGACTGCCCTTCCATCCCATCTCTTGGATACATAGGATATACAGCATCCTGCATATCATCATGTCATCCACTTCCAAGTTGCATCCTATCAGTGAACCTACATTAAGCATAGTAATTCTCAGTTCATGTTTGGCAGGTTGGTTGGTTTTATATCCAGCTTCTATCCCAGGTAACCCAGGCTGGGCAACTAGACACCAGCCAGCCAGTAGCTTATTGGCCCAGGGCTGCTGGGCTTTATTTTTGGTGACATTAGTCAACATGACCAAATGCCTAGTGCCATATTTTACATCATCAAGTGGCTAGCCCTGCCATGTAACAGAGTCATTGATCAATGTTCTCCTATATTGAGGATATTGAGCACCACAATATATGCCCAAAGTGGTTGGTCTGTACAACACTTCCTCCTATAGTGCACCATGTAGAGTCAGTGCTGCTGCCCACAGCTCCATTCATTGGTGAGTTTGAGATGGAAACACTCAGCATGTTTATCAGATTTGGGAGACACCCCACGGAGACACAGGGAAAACATGCAAACTCCAAACAGGCATTGGTCGGAGGTCATGATCGAACCTTGTACCTTGTGCATGGAAGCAAAGACCTTAACCACTAAGCCAACTGGTGTACATAGCTGTAAATGTTTGAGATCATTTATTTAACCTTCATAATCCTTTTAGGTGGTTTCTTACAAGAGCCTTACGCTTGTAATTCACTATGTTTCTGATGGGAGAGGGGATGCTCACTATTATGCATAATTACACACACACACACACACACACACACACACACACACATGCACACACACACACACGTATATATTTATTTACAAAATAAGAGAAAAATAAAGATGTGTGTGCATGCGCGCGTGTGTGTGCGTGTGTGTGTATGTGTGTGTGTGTGTGTGTGTGTGTGTGTGTGTGTGTGTGTTTGTGTGCATCACTGGGACATACCTGAAAAAGGACAGTGATAATCTAGTTCAATCTCCTTTAGTAATAAATAATATATAAGGAATAATTACTGTATTAGTAGCAGCTAAATTGGTGACTTAGGGCTGTACACCCCTTCTCTGAAGAGCCAACCTTTCTGTTTGGAGTGTCAAGGTTACCAAATGCACAGAAATGATATGTCTGGTCTAGCTCTGGCACTACAGATCACAACTTTAGCTGAAGCTATAAAATAGTCCACTATAGTATAAATGCTGAAAAAAAGAGTATAAAAATATGTCTTGTAATATTTCATTTTACCATCCCACTGCCGCTTTAAGGAACCATTTAATTCTCTGTACTGTGTTACTATTTATAACAGTATCTCCCCAATTAAATGTTCATGCATTTCATTTACATTCAATTTATTGTATTGAGCTATCTGAGATGCAAGTTATAGCAAATTATAAAACGACTGTCCAGTACTATTCTAAAACGAGCACACTAATTGGCCAGCCCAGCCAGCATGCTCATTGTAAATCTGAGAATATACCAACAGAAAAAGGTCAGGTCACCTGGACTTTTTTCCGTTGGTATATTCTGTGAGTTTTATTTTTTTTTAAACAAAAATAAAAAAAAAAAATCTGTAGTCTGGACTCCAGACATACGAGACAGACAGCATGGAGAAAATAGTAGGAAAACCAGGTACGTTATTTAAAACTAAAGACACGTACCTGATTTTCTTTGAATTTCTTCTATTCTGTCTCTCTCCCACCCCTAAACTGTCAGAAACGTTTTTTTTTTTTTTTTTTTTTTTTAATAAAAAAAAAAAAAAAAAAAAAAAGAAGCAACGGAGACCTTCTTTTCTCCATTGCTTCGTTTCCAAAGCACTCATGCGCTTGCTGGGTATGCATGGGAATGCAAGACCCATACACATGTGCAGTACATCAAAAAAGGCACCAGGATATTACCAGCCATGGAAGAACAGTACGATGCCATAGTACAAAGACATTATTTAAGAAAAGTACGTTTTTTTTTTCTTAAATAATGTCATTGTATAATAGAAATAACCAACTCTGTGGTGTGGTATATTAAGATTTACCCATATATCATAATGATGTTGTCAGTTATTGTTTAAATATATCATAGTAATTATGCTAAACAAAGAAAAACTACAGTATTATGCATTGAGCTACTGTTATGGTCATGAATTGACAAGATAATAATAATTATTATTATTATTATTTACTGCTATGGTTTTGTTACATAATTGCTAAGGCTGTATCATTACAAGTGCTGTTAATAGCAAGAATTGTACTGCTACTAGAATACCATGACTACAAAGGATGTGTGTCTGCTGATACATTGAGTGTAATCACTGACATTTTTAAGGTTAGAATTTCATACACGTGCACTACAGTGTTGAACAACAAAGGTTAGAACTTGTTTTAAAGCTAAGAAGGACTTATTTATGGATATACAAATCAGTGTTAAAACTATAACTCTAGGAGGTAAAACGTTGGGAGCAGGCACTGCTCATTTTACTCCTAAACCAACCATTGCCTCATCTCCAAATCTGTGTAAGAATGAAATTAACTGGTGAGGGGTGACCATGTCCCCCACATGGGTGCACAGATAATATTGATCCTCCCGAAAAAGATATTTACTTTCATTTGGAGAATACTAGTTTCAGCTGCTTCAACTGTAGTCTCAGTTTCTGCTTTATGAGTTTTCGGAATCTTATGGCTTGTAGTCTTTATTTGAAACAAGGGGCTCTGAAAATATATTTTGTGAATAACCATGCTATATTGATTTATTAACATCATATCCACATTCTAATGACTTGGAATATTATGCCAGGATCAGCCGTGCTATTGAAACTCCAGTTAACTATAAAAATATATAGTGAGGTGCAAGAATTTACATTTTTCTTGTTTTTACTTAGATCTCACAGAAGTTCATCATCAGATGGTGCATTATAAACATTTACTCCATTATGACCAGTGCAGTATTCTGTAAACATTTTGTTGGAAGGTCTGACCTGGATAAATAAGTGTCCGAAGTTATACACTGAAACATCATCCAATGACTGTAGGAAGTGTTCATGTTGGGCTTCTTATCTTTATATCTGATTAAAAATAAAATTCATTAAAACAACTATCAACACAGTCCTGCTGTGTGAAATTATGACTAGGCCATAGACAATCAAAACCTGCTGTATTTTAGTTTTCAAAATGAATTAAAGAAAATACACCCACTAAGCACCCACTAAGCATCATTTCTGAGATGACATCTAGTTTCTCCAGAGCTAAATAAGCATAGCTTTTTCCTGATAGGTGAGCAAATTGTAATCAGAATTTTAAACTCTGTTTATTTATACTCACAACACACTTCACAAACCCTCAAATAATACAAATAAAAACAAGGACAAGTTTGACAGTTTTATATCTAGAGGTGAACTCTTCTGACTTTCAAGCAGACAAAACACGTTACCATAACAGACAGATAAGTAGAAAGTGATAAAACAAGTAGCATATAGTTAACTAGTTTTATTTTTGTAGACTAGATTGGAAAATAACTGCAGGTTTATACCTGTCATACAGCAGCAAGCTTATGTTTCAGCAATATTTCTACAATAAATTTAATAAGTGATAACTGCCTTACTAGATATTTCAGCATAACATTTTATCACTG
Source organism: Protopterus annectens (assembly GCF_019279795.1). Taxonomy (NCBI): domain Eukaryota; kingdom Metazoa; phylum Chordata; order Ceratodontiformes; family Protopteridae; genus Protopterus; species Protopterus annectens. Next base: position 1,702,337,668 of record NC_056732.1, read on the forward strand.
TATTCTCCCTCTTTTTTATATAGTGCAAGACAAAGTTCCTGAATCGGAGAATATTCCAAAAGTAAAGAAGATCGGTAAGTACAAAGTGGACTTCACATGCTCCAAAACAATGTATTTAAACGAGCATTATAAAACCAGCAGAAATAATTGCTATTTAATATCAGATATCAGATGAGTGTACATCCACTTGATGACCTTCAGGCCCTGAGGAATCTTGAAGTAGCATAAATGTAGACTAGAGTATGTATGTATGTATTTTTGTATATATGTATATATATATATATATATATATATATATATATATATATATATATATATATATATATATCAGACATCTATCATTATGCATTTCAGAAAATTACATGCCTTATATGTCCATCTTAATAAATACAAATATTTTATAAATAGCTTCACGGGTGTTTGTTCTACAAACATGTTCAAATTATCCCAGCATCTCCTTTGTCCTCACAGTTATACATAAACAGTACTCTATATATTTGCAAAATTTCTCAACCTGAGCTTTGTCCATTGTTATATTTTGCAAGTAATCAGTTGAAAATATGGCTGCCAGACAGCTCACTAATCAACCACATGACCATATGGATGTAGGGCATGTCTTGCTAGTAAAAGCTGAAAGTTGTTGGCCTAAACTATTGTTCATAGCTGGATTGTTGAAAAGTGCATTGAGTAGCATTTATTGCTGCAGTAATGTTTCTGTAGTGTTTCTTGATGGCAGTGTAGTTTGCTTTGTCTCTTTTGAAGTGATTGATCACTGACTAGAAATGAAAGACACTTCTGCATGGTCTGTAGTTGTGCTTTGGTCGGTGATGTTTCTATAGTGTTTCTTGATGGCAGTGTAGTTTGCTTTGTCTCTGTTGAAGTGATTGGTCACTGACTAGAAATGAAAGGCACTTCTGCATGGTCTGTAGTTGTGCTTTGACACTGTTTCTTCATTTGGTAAATGTTTGTGCATGTTTGTCTGACTGGAATTGGTATAAATGGTGGGGGCTTAACCCATGGAGGGCTGAGTGAGGTTTGTTCCCTGTGAAAACATATACATTGTAATGCTTTGCGATGTTTTGAGTATTTGCTTTCTGTGAAAATGGAATTTGATTGTTTTGCTATTCGAGCATGTTTTTTCAACCATTTTATGTTTGATGTCTGTGGAATTTGGTGTAGTGTTTTATAGTCAAAAATAAATATACTGTATAAGTGGCTGAAGAAATAAGACATAAAAACTGAATACAGATGTTACATGCATTACCCAACTTTTCCTGGAAATCCAGCTTATCTCATACCAAAACCCCTGAACTTTCATACTCAGCCTTCTATAGTCTACTACAAAACCATCACCTCCCCTTTAAGTATGTTTTCATTCTTCCTCTGACTTTTTCCAACCCTTCCACTTTACAGGACAAGCAGCCCACAACTAATTTATACCCCAGTGGAAAAAAATGTTTAAGAAATTCGTCTGCATCCAGATCTTTGAGCACATTAATAAATATAACCTTCTTACCAGAGTACAGCATGGGGTTCTATAGATGTTTCAGTACTTTGAGTGCTATTTGTATCATTAACAGCACAATATACAATATGAACAAAGAACTTCTCATGGCTCCCTATTAAAATGTTGCCACAAAATTACAAATGCTGAAAAGCCAAAAAAAAAGATCTAGACTACCGAAAAAGAGTGAATCTCAAACATTATTATTCGCCTTTTAACTTCTTATTTGCAGGGGACAAGCCCCCCTGCACCCTCTCATGTGATGGCAAGCAATCCACACCCTTCAAACCTATATATATCAACTCCAAGATCACCATACCTCAGGGAAAAGAGAATGTTTGGGAAATAGCCATCTCAGACTTGGTACATGTAAGTCTGTTTTTTCAGCCATTCAGTCTTCATGTTTTGGGACTCGTTCTAGTCAGTACCAATATTTCAAATGGTTACTACTTCTTACTGGTGGACTCTAGATATGGCTTTTATGTTTGAATCAATAGATCATGCCCATCAAATGATAACATTAATGTTTTTGCTTTGGTCCTGGAGTCGCATCATGCTTTAAAAGTTGTTTTACTAACAGGTTTCCTGTGTCATAGAGAGGGATCTATAGATTGCAAGGAAGTTGTATAGGATTTTGTCTGTGGTAATTTGAATGTGGAGAAGCTCAAGTGCATCATCCTGTTTGACCAGCCTTGATGTATATATTTTTTTTATATAAATTGATACACGTCCATCTTTAATCCCTGCCTGTGTAGTAGCTGGTCTAAATGTGTGGAAGGCATTATACCCTGCACAGCACCTGTGCTGTCCAAGGCTTTAAACCATGTTTCAGTGACTGCACAATCATTGCACTACATTGGAAGCAGTTTAAATAAAATGCGAGGTTTCAAAGACTGGTGGTACACCGATCAGCCCTCATACTGCTAGATTAATTGAAACCTTTTCATTCTTCTCCCGTTGCCCTTCTACATCTATTTAAGAGCTTTACAAAGTGAAGAGCAGAACTGGTGAAGAGGTCCAGATATATTACACTGCCTATCTGGGTAATTGCAGAGTTTTATAGACATGAAAAAGAAAACAGCTGTAATTTGTGTTTGCATCCCTGAAGATTCTGTGCTTTTGAAAGATAAAATCAGCTAATGTTTCATTGCACATGCTCACTTCAATAAACTGCCTATATTTTGTTTGACATTTACTTGGAATTAAAATACAAATGTCACACCAAGCTATATGGGAGAAAATGCTGAGAGAAGAAAGGAGCCACTTTTGAGATTTTAAGTATTTTCTTCTGATTTTTTGCTTAAAATTACTGCTTTGCCACGTACTTTTTGGCATTTTCCGGCTTGTTAAAGTTGATATCTGTATTAGAAACAGTATTTAGAACACATCTAGAGCCTGTTTACTGCATTTCCTGTGTTGCACGTAATTTAAAATCAGTTTTTCTTAAAATTGCATTTTACCTGACTCTGGCCTAGCACTCAAGTGTGGGGTCATTTACTGCACTGTTCTGACTATTTTGCTACTTGTGTATCTCTGCTACCTTTAAACTGAAACAAAAAAAAAACAAAAAAAATCTTGCTTTTTTTCCCACTTTCTGAAGTTTAAGAAAGTTCAGTTACAAATTTGCTGTTCTGAACTGTTTGTAAGTTTCTTGGAGGCCAGTGCTTGCTTGGGGTAAAGGGAAGTCTTTGTGTTCACCAGTGGCAGTGGTTAACACTGAGCAGCCTGCCTGTCCCTGTAGGAGTGGTTACTGCCTAGAAGCTGTAGTTTTATTGGCCATTTTGGGTCAATTCCAAACTCCTTGATCTCTCTCTCTTAAAACCCTGCTGCCTCATGGTTTTGGCGTCTTTCCAGGCTTGATAGCCAAGGTGAGAAAAAAAAAAAATCTTGCTTTTTTCCCACTTTCTGAAATTTAAGAAAGTCCTTGATCTCTCTCTCTCTCTTAAAACCCTGCAACTGTCTTTTTGTATGGTCTTGTGCACAGAGAAGCATCGGGCAGCACCACTTAAACAGGTTTAAACTATTCCCGGCTCCACAAAGTCTGCTCTTCACCGTTTCCCTTAGAACTACTCTAAATCTCAAAATAAGCACTCTATTTTCATTCTAAAGTCCTGCACTTGATCATACAAGTAATATCATAGGTAAACACGAATAAACATAAGCACTACATCATCTTATACTCCTTTTAAGCACTTGCTCCCTATTGGTTCTTTCTAATCAGTCAATAAGTAGTTTCCTGTATTATTCAGGCATGTCCAAAGGTCAGTTTCGGGTTTACTCTGCAGTCCAGCTGGTGAATCTGGGAATCTTGAGGCAATGTTACAACTGCCTTATGTATAGAGACCACCCTCTCCTCCTCCCAACAAGCTCAAATATATGTGAGAGATGCAACCATATAGCCAAACTGGTGGCTAAGCTCTCTCCACCCAGTACTGGCACAGCCTGTCAGGAGGAGAAGGTAACCACACACACCACAAATCCAGTCTCACATAGACCTATTGCATCAGCAAACCAAACACATAAACACAGAAAAACATACTCATGCTATCCCAAATAAGACCAAGACTCACTTCTCCAAAGGCAGGAGACCTGTCTGGTGGACCCCCAGCCATAAATAAGCTATAAAACAGAAGAAAAAAGCTACTACATGATAGAGCAAAATCCCAAAAAGGGTCTCTGATCAGTACTAGCAAGAAACTATGATCCCTCATAAAATCATCTAAGGCCAGCTTCGAAAGAAAAATTGCACAAGACACTAAAGATAATCACAAGGCCTAGTTATGTCAGAAACCTGGGAGGCAACTCCCAGATATGCTCTGAGTTAGTGCAAAATGACAAAAAATACACTGAACCCAGACATTGCCAACATCCTGGCAGAAAGGTTCAGTGCAAACTTCTCCCCCCCTTCCCCCCCAAAACAGCAAATGTCTATCCCAATAGAGTGTAGCCTTCCTGAGATCACAGATGCACAGGTGAGAGCTGCCCTCTCCAAAGCAAAAAACACAGCATCAATGGGACCAGACGGTGTCCCGGGCTGCGTCTTACATGAGCTCCAAGAAGAACTAAACCCTCATATAAAGTCACTGTTCAATCTCAGCCTTACTATAGGATATGTACCCAAGGAATGGCGTACAGCAACAGTGGTCCCACTCCACAAAGCTGGTTCCACAACAGACAGCGGAAACTATTGCCCTATAAGCCTGACTAGCCTGGTTTGCAAAGCTATGGAGCGTATCATCATGGAAATCATAAACAAAGACATTGGGACCCTCCAGACACTGGATCCTACCCAATTCGGCTTTGTTAAGGGCAGATCTTGCCTCTTGAACCTGGTTGACTTCTTTGAAACAGTTACCAAAGCCATAGATGAAGGGAAGGTAGTCCACACAGCCCACCTGGACCTCGCAAAAGCCTTCGACACAATACCCCACTCGGGCATCATAAGTAAGCTCACCAGCTTAAATATCAACCCCTATGTCACAAGATGGGTTGCAAACTGGCTTAGGGATAGAACCCACATGGTCAGAATTGCAGGTGCCATGTCAGACTCTAAACCAGTTATAACCGGCGTCCCACAAGGCTCAGTCCTGGGACCTCTCTTGTTTGGTATATATTTCTCAGAGGTACAGGCTAACATGGGTGGACTATGGCTGACCAAGTTCGCAGATAACTGCAAACTGGGTGCCGTAATCGACTCTCTGGCTGACACAAGCATTCTACAAAAAGGTCTCACAGAGATGGATAACTGGTGCCAGAGCAATGCCCTAAAGCTAAATGCCAAAAAGTGCTTAGTCATCCCCTTTGGGAAAAACAAATTGTCCACAAATTACCACATAGGTGGTAAGCCATTAAGTACAGAAAAAAGTAATTAGGGACTTGGGGACCCAAGTAGATAGCAATCTTTCCTTTGACAATCACGTTGCCAAAGTGGTTAGAAAGACCTTCTATATACCCCACCTTATCATTAAAGGATTTACATCTAGATCAAGAGAGGTCATTGTGCCCCTCTACTCATCACTTATCAGGCCCATAATTGAATACAATGCCCCATTTGAGATGTACCTTACCCGACACCTGCAGCAACTGGAAAGACCCCAAAAGTACCTCACCAAGAGGATCAAGGAGCTCAAACAGATGCCCTATGCAGCTCGGCTAAAAAAACTCCAGCTCTACTCAGTTGCGTACCGCCTACTCAGAGGCGATCTGTGTCTGACGTATAAAGCCATGTCCAACCCGGAATTAATGGACATACTTCACCTCAAGAAATTCAAATCCCTTAGAGCTACACACTCCAGGGACTTGAACCTCAGCATAGAAATAAATAGGACATGCAGGAGGGACAGATTCATATCCCAGAGGCTCCCCTCACTCTGGGACAAAATCCCAATCCATATTAGGCAGAGCCCCTCACTGATCCTCTTGAAGAGAAATCTTGAAGCATGGATGGGAGATCGTAAGTTTACCCCTGGGATCTCTTCTGTGTCCCTGCTTGACAGAGGTACAGTAAACTAACCTTAAAAGGGCTACCTTCTGTGACCTACTATACAGAGGCACAGTCAACTAATCTAAAAGGGTGGCGAAAGCCAAACACACTCTGGCTAGGCTTATAAATGCCCTAGGGCAGATAGCCTAGTATCAACCTATGAACCTATAAACCTATAGCACAAAAACTGCATATGCTGTTGTGCTCCATTCTTATTTTTGCCAGTACTAGAAGGTTTGAATTTGAGTAAGATAACCATTATAAGAGAAGTAGAAGGCATTGTACCGTTTTAACTGGTAATAATTCCAGAGATACAGATAACTTATCAAATACCTTAAATTTTCTAAGAGATAGTTTGGGTGAGATTGGAGCTGTATATAATTAAATACAGCTGTATCTTAGGCGAGTTTGGAAGTGTCCAATGGTACACATTGGATATTCAATTAAAGGAATTAACTTAATTTTTAAAAGTAAGGATAGTTATTATTTGACATGTGATAATAAGATATGGAGGAAACTTTGTATGTTCTTATAATTTATAATGGCAGTCATTCTATATAAGTAAAAGCATAATACAGTTAAGGACAACAAAGATTGAACAGTTTTGTCTCCCTAGATGTGGTTTTATGTCAGAGATCAAAACAGTTGTATGTGCATGTGTGTGTGTGTGTGTGTGTGTGTGTGTGTGTGTGTGTGTGTGTGTGTGTGTGTGTGTGTGTGTGTGTGCGTGTGTGCGTGTGTGCGTGTGTGCGTGTGTGTGTGTGTGTGTGTGTGTGTGTGTGTGTGCGTGTGTGTGTGTATGTGAGATCACTTAAATCCCTCTCATTTGATAACCTGGCTTTAAAATGGTTTACCTCCTATCTTAACAACAGACATCAAGCCGTCCTTTGGGACAATCATATCTCTTCTCTATTGCCTGTTTCAATTGGAGTCCCACAGGGCTCTATCCTAGGTCCACTTCTCTTCTCCCTATACATAAACGATCTCAACACAGTCATCCCTCAAGCTACCTGCATCCAATATGCCGACGACTCAACAATCATTTGCTCAGCATCCACCCCCACAGAACTACTGTCTCTAACTCAAACTACCTTTAACACTGTAGAAACTTGGTTTACTAGACGATACCTCCTCCTTAATGCTAAAAAAACAAAACTTCTCGTTTTTTCTCCTACCACTCGAGCCTCCCCATTAAACTTCAACATTTTGTCTAATGACTCTACTGTTATTTCTCCTGACACAACAACTAAACTGCTAGGAATTACCATCGACAACAATCTGACTTTTGATCAACACATCAATAACACCATCAAAACTGTTAATAAAAAAATAGGATCATTATACCGTATCAAACCTTTTCTCACACCTTCTACCAGAGCTACCATTGCCCACTCCCATCTTATATCTACTCTCTTCTACGCCTCACCTATTTTCACTAACCTTAAGAAGGCCAACCTAAATAAACTAGCAACTTGTTACAATAGCATTGCCCGCTTTGCCACCAGTAACCCTTTCAGAACACATCACTGTCATAACCTAAAACTCCTAGGCTGGCTTGAGCTACAAAACTGTCTTTTGATCTCACAACTTACCATTGCTCACAAGATACTTTACCAACCTTATAACACCCCTATACTTTCTCAACTCTTAATCCCTTACAATAATCTTACCTCCCTTCGATCTTCTTCCAAACTCATGACTAAATCAGTAAAGTCCCATAACCTAGCTGGTGACTCTCTTTTCACTAATACTATAGGAAGGATATGGAATCAGCTACCCACTGATATCACTCTAACTTCCTCCTTACCTCTGTTCAAACAAAAAATCAAACTGTATTTCCAAAATCACTGGCTCTGTTCCTGTTGGACTCCTGACTAATTTCTTCCTTCACCTCCACCACTAGAACTCTACACTTTACTTAGTAAATATACTTACTCCTACTTCTTATTGCCCTGTTACTATCCTCTCATGCTCTAACCTACTCTTCCTTTCTCTCTCCCCTGTCCTCTTATACACATTCTAACCCTTCTCCTCTCAGACTATTTCTTCTTTCCCTCTTCCTCCTTTTTATTCCCTTCTTATCTCCTGTTTTACTTCTCTTCTTCTTATTTCTTTTGAAACCTTCTTGCTGATCCTAATTTTTCATAATTGCTTTATACTGAACAACAATTTTTGTAATGCTTTTTACTTAACAATTTTTTTTTTTTTTTTTATAGTATGTGCCTTAGATACTTCATGTATATTTATTTTTTGTTTATTCATGTTACTAAATGATAATTCACTTTGTACTTAATTATGTACTCTGTAAATTGTCCCATTGAAATATAGTATGAGTGGAGCTTTTCTCCTCGGGCCTCTACTGAAAATGGACATATATCCAGCTAGACTAGCCCGGTTAACAAATGTAAAATAAAAATCTGAAACACAGAATGCTTCTGTTTCAATTTATTGTCCATTCTTACAAAATCCATTATGACATAAGTCACTTGTTAATATATGAGTTTTTGGGTGTATACTAGGCTAATGATCACAGGGGTCCTCTTAAACCTAGCCATGCATCTAAAGTTGTATTTGACAAATGTTGGTACACTAAGATGATTGTTTTAGGGGTATATGTAGACTAGGACTTGGATATTCAAGCAGTATAAATTACTTCTGTCCATTTGAGACATTAGAGGCCATTTCAGGGGGTAAATTCCTGATTTCTCATTCATCAGTCAGAGTTACACTTCATGTGGTTTAGGGAAAGACCTCTGCTTCACATTGATGGGAGGCCTATTCTAAAGAAAGGCTTATCACTGGAACACATAGCTGTCTTTCCAACATATCTTTTTGTGTTATAGACAAGGTGTTGGTCTCTATATAGAAGGCTCATTGGAGTAGATTATGAAAGTGCTTTACAGTTCAGGCATAGCTTGCCCCTCATCAATTTGTTAGAGATGGAGTTCAGGGAGTGGGCTTTGAGGAGATATGAGTGGGACATTTTGTATATGCCCTATATTCTGCAATGGGGAGCCTCTGTGGACATTCCAGCTGTTAAACGTGCCAGGTCAGGTATCAGGTAAAGACTTACAGTCAAGAAATACACATATTTAGAAGGTGCAATGTACATTATCTGCAACAGAAAAAGATATAATACATTGTCCATATCTGTTTTGCTTCAGTTATTTTTCTGTCTTTATATATATATATATCTATATCTATATCTATCTATATCTATCTATATAAATGTATATATATATATATATATATATATATATATATATATATATATATATATATATATATATATATATATATATATATATATATATATATGTCTGTATACTGTACCTATATCCTTCTTTTTATATAATGTGGACTAATGTATTCTTTTGTAGTCAGTTACCAGGGGTGAATACATAAATCAGACAAGTAAAATAGATTTATAATGCATTTCTTCCTATTAAACAAAATACTCTTTCTCAAGTTTCTTCATGATGTTTATGCTTCATATTCATATGTTTATATATATATATATATATATATATATATATATATATATATATATATATATATAGTTACAAAAGCTTTACCTTATCAAATACGTAAAATATGAGATCACTTGCACTTCATTAAAATGCTTTCTTTTCTTTCTTGAAAAAGACTATTAATTGTAATTTATTTATTTATTTATTTATTTATTTATTTATCATTTGTTAACCGGGAAAGTCTGACTTGGAACAAAGCCAATTTTCAGCGGAGGCCTGGGGAGAAAGGCTCCAGATGCATATCTTTGTAATTGTCCATTAACCTTTTAAAAGTAACTTCTGAGCTGCGTGTATTTAAAGTTCTAGCATTTTTTTTATTGTCTTTGGTAAAATGGAGGGCTAGAAAAATTGTATTTAACATTTGGTTACTGGGAAAGTCCAACTGGGACAGAGCCCATTTTCAATGGTGGCCCAGGGAAAAATGCTGCAGGTGTAATTATTTGGAATGTGGGTGGAAACTGGAGCATCTGAAAAAGACACACATGAATGCAGGGATGGCATACAGACTCCACACAGAAGGAACCTCAACTGAGAGTCAAACCAGAGATTCTCTTGCTTTGAGGTGATAATGCTAACCACTGTACCACTGCCCTGCCCTAAGAAAAAGAAAGTTAATTTTATTTTAAAGTAAAGTCAAAAGTTTCTTAGTTATGATTAAAGGGCTAATTTAACTTCACTTTATTCATGTGAAAATTTGTGGTCATATATATTTAATATACAAGAGTTAGATTACATGCTAGTTTAAAATTTATTATATTAAATTTGTCCTTATTAGATATTGGTTTTGTTGATATATATATATATATATATATATATATATATATATATATATATATATATCAACATCACATTTCATATGTTGTTTTAATTATTTTATTATGTGATTAATAGGAATCAATTCTATTTTTCAACTATGTTTTATTAAAAAATAGAAAATGTTAAACATAATATTAAGTCTCTTAAAATTTTAAAAACTTACAAAGAAATTTTTAGTATTCAATTTCTGCAGTCATAGCAGGTTTTATGTTCATCTTGGTTTGATTGTAGGTTTAGAAGAAAGGAAGGATAGTTTGACTAGTTATATCTAGTTAAACTAGGATCCAATGGATCTAGGTTGTTTTTTAAATACATTAATATGGTTTATTTATTGGCTTTACTTTTTATTAGTAAGCATGTTAGGCTCATTTTATTTATTTTATCTTATTATTTTTTTAAGTTTGTCAGAACTAATAGAAATATTTGGTTTAACATTTTTAATGTAGTTATTTTGTGCAACATATTAAATTATTTTCCTTGTTGTTTAGATTATAGATGTGGTCGCTATATTTTTTATCTTTTCACATTTATGGTTTAAATCATTTAAAAAGGGGGCTCAGAATTTTTTTTTTTTAATTCAAATAATACACACATTCTAGTTCTGCCTGCAAGAAACAAACTATCTGAAGAAATTAATAAATTAAATGTAAGTAAATACAATATATTAACTCATTCCTCTTTTACACATAAAAGAAGAGTTGCTGTCTTGTGGACACAAAATATTATAATGCCAAAAGCCTTATTTAAATATGAAGATAAAGAAGGCACATTTAATATACTTATAATCAAATATCAAAATAGAATTTATACTCCTGCTCATATGTGTTGGTTACCTGGTATGGGTGCTAAAAAAATAAATCAAAGAAAAATAACTTATTAATAACACATATGGAAGTTAGTTTCATTCTGAGAGGAGATTTTAATTGTATTTTCAACAAAAATGATTCTAGAGCAAATAAACTTACAAGAATCACAGTGTCAGTGAAAGCACTTATGAGTCATGCAAATATTTTAAATTTAAAAGATCACTATAACTTTAAAGATGATCTGTATGATTCATAAAGGTTATCACTATCCCTCAGATTTACTAATCTTCCATGCAGGACTAGTCTAGTCTTGCACGGAAGTGGCCACATAGGAAAAGGATGGTAGCGCACGATGCATATTAGTGAAGGCGCGCTGCCCAACCTCCTAGGCTTACACAGAGCATGTGTGAGTGCAGGGGGCTTGTCTGACAGCAGAGCTCTCAGAATAAACATGCCCATGCAATATAGAACAGTGGCAGAAAGGTTCATAGGTTCATAGTTTAGTACTAAGCTAACTGCCCTGGCGAGCCATTTTAAGCCTAGCCAATTATTCCTTATGAGACTCATATCCTGCACCTTGTGTTTGTAAGGCAAACACCTTAGCCATTAAACCACCCTCCCAACCCTGGAAAGTGGAAATAAATGAGCGAGGCCACTCATAGGTGTCCACATATCCCAACCAACAGTTCCCCATGTGTACAACAACAGTACATATAAATAAACTGAAGAAAACACATTATAGTGATCTTAAATCTGAGTATAGCTAACTATAGGTGCACGGATATGCCCATCGCTTAGTGATGGTTAAAGCAGCTTAAAAGGCCGAAGAGGATAACAATTTTATTTATTTATTTTATTTTATTTTACATTTGTTAACCGGGGGTGTCTGACTGAGCCGAAAAGGCCCTTTTTCAGCAGAGGCCCGGGGAGAAAAGCTCCACAAAGAAAAATTACAGACACATTTAGTTATTTAGACATGATCAATATACCCACAAATTACAAGAGACATGTTTTTACAGTGGTATGCTGCCCAAACAGTTACAGTGGAGAGTACAATCAAAAAAATATTAATTTTAAAAATAAAGGTAAGTAATAGATTTGTGGTGTACGGATGAACTTTGGAACGTAGGTCGAATATATACATAGTACACAGGTACAGTACATACATTGTAGATTAGCCAGTGTTTGTGAGTAAGATTTAAAAACTATTATCAATTGCTCTAGATTTAGTATGCATATGTTATCCGCTTTCACTAGCCTGGGGAGCAATCATGGCACTGCCAACTTTGCTTGAGATGTTGCCTGATGAGGTCTTTAAAGGAGGATTTGGATGATGTGTTTTGAATGCTAGTAGGGACAGAGTTCCATTTTTTAGCCACCGAACTACTATATAGTGCATCTCCAAAGCTATTGTAGCTGTTGGTGACTTCTAGTAGTAGTTTGCTTGATGATCTAAGAGGCCTTTTGGCTGAGTGATGTTGTACTAGGTTTTTGAGGGCAGGACACTTATTGGGGAGGTAATAGATAGAATGACAGAGGCAGAGCTGATTGTAGGTTAGGAGGTTGGGCAGTTCAAGCCAGTGGAGCTGTCTCAAAGCAGTACAGTGATGAGTTCTATATGAGCAATTTGCAGCAAAGTGGGCAATTCAGTTATAGCAAGCTTCCATTTTGCTTAGTTCAGTTTTGTTGAGATTAGTCAGAATGGGAGATGCATAGAGTAGGGTGGATAGAAGCTAGGAGCGAGCAATGGCTGATCTTGTGTTGTTGGTAAGAAATGGTTTGATACGGTAGAGTGACCCCAGTTTGGCATGTACTTTTTTAATAGTTAAGTTCAGATGACTATCAAATTTTAGGTGGGAGTCTATGGTTATTCCCAATAGCTTAGCCTGTGCCACTGAAGCAATTGGAGTAGCATTTGTGGAGTAGATAGTGAATTGACTGTTAGTGTTTTTGTTAGAACTGGTTATAATCATAAGCTGAGTTTTCTTTGGATTGAGGATAAGTTGGGCTTTGGTAAGGTAGTTTTCAACATCAGAGAATGCTAGTTGAGTTGTTTGTAGGAGGGTGGGAATGTTTTGTGCAGCACAGATTAAGGTAGTGTCATCTGCATACTGAATTATAGATGCATGCTGTGTGGAGGTGTGGAGGTCATTTGTGAAGACTGTGAATAGTAGTGGTCCTAAGATAGAACCCTGTGGGACTCCTATAGTTATGGGCAGTTGAGGAGAGAGAGAATTTTCCCATTTCACAGCTTGGTACCTGTCAGTTAAGTAGCTTTGGAACCAGGTAAGAGTGGAATTAGATAGATGATATTGGTTTAGTTTGTTTAGCAGGATTTGGTGTGAGACTGTGTCAAATGCTTTGGACATATCCAAAAAAAGACACTTGCAGGCCTTCATTTTTGAGATGGTTTACTGAGTCTGTGAAGCAGAGGAGAGCTGTAGTGGTACTATGGGCAGGTCTGAAACAATGCTGTGTAGGTGACAGGATGTTGCAGTCTAGGAGATAGTTTAGCATCTGGGTATGGATGCATTTTTCTAAGATTTTGGCCAGGGGGGAGAGTAAAGCAATGGGTCTGTAGTTATTAAGTTCAGTGGAGGTCCCGCCTTTATGTATGGGTGTAGCATAGTATATTTTCCAGAGTTTGGGCACATAGTTTTCAACAATTGATCTGTTTATGAGAGTGGAGACTGGGATAGCAAAGCATCTGCTGTGAGTTTCAAGAAATAGCTGGGGAGTAGGTCGGCTGCTGTTGATGAGGTTTTTAGTTTGGAGAGCATGCTTTTGATTGAAGTGGTGGAAACTGTTTTGAGGGTAAAGCTTGTATTAGTGTTATTTGTGTTGGGGGGGATAGTGAGGAAGGAACTGTCCTGTGATACTAAGGATAGAATTGAGTTCACAAAGTGGGAGTTGAATTGAGTTTCGATGGGAACTTTAGTGTCAGGGGTGGTTGGTTTGGGGATAGCCTTTTGGGTGGATTTTAGTAGCTGGTTTACATTTTTCCAAAATTTTTGCGGGTTGTGTTGGTATTTAGTTTGTAATGTTGTGTAGTAGGTGTTTTGTCCAGCCTAATGCATTTTTTTGCATGGTTGCGCAGTTCTTGGTACTTAGTTAGGCTTTGTGTTTCTTTGTTTTTTTGATAGTAACGCCAGGCAGTGTCTCTGGACTTGAGGATTTGTTTGGTTTCTTTACTGAGCCAGGGGTTAGTAGAGGTTCTAAATTTGATTTTGCGCAATGGAGCGACAGTGTCTAGGTGTTGTAGAAATGTTTTGTTGAAATATGCTACAGCCTGGTCAAGTAGGAGGGTTTTTAGGGGGTCCAGTCACAGTTACACAGTAAAGTGTTGAGGACCTCAGGAGAGCATTTTTTTGTGTTTCTAGTGGATATATAGTTAGTGGTTTTGCATATGCTTGTTCTACTACGTATAAAGTATATTATGTTGTGGTCACTTAAGGTGTCTGGGAGACTGCCTGTGTGAGGGTACAATGTGAGGTTGTTAGTTAGGACCCAGTCAAGGATGGATTTACTTTTAGATTTTTTATCACACCTAGTTGGAATTTGGACTAGCTGCTGGTAGCCATGGAGATGTATTAGATTACTTGGTGGTTCTGATATACAGGTGAACCAATCTAGGTTGAAGTCCCCCAGAATAAGGGTTTCTTGTATGTGGAAGAACACCAGGATAAGAAGTCTTCAAGGCTAGCAGGTGTATTACCAGGTGGAATATAGATCACAATTGTGGTGATGACCTTTTTAGGGTAAAGTTGAAGTTGTGAGATAAGTATGTCCCAATTATTGGGGGAGGGGTAGGAGTTTGGTAATTGATGCACAGTTAAGTTGGACTTGTAGAGTAAGGCAGTTCCACCCCCTTTATGAAGTGGTCTGTCTTGTTTAATGATATTGTAGCCAGTAGGGAGAACTTTTGAGTTAGCTATGTTTTTATTTAGCCAGGTTTCTGTCAAAGCAACTATGTCTGGGGAGTAGTGTGCTATTGTGGCCTGGAGTTCAGGTATTTTATTTTTGATACTTCTAATATTAATATTTAGCATTAAAAGATGGTTGGTTTTGCTGCTGTTGTTGATTTGCCCAGGGATGAAGAAAGTGGGGGTGTTATGTTCTGACATTTGTGTTGGAGCAGTTTGTGTTGGACAGGATGGATTTGGGCCTGGGTTGGGGTGGATATCCCCACTTATGGTGAGCCTGGAGTTAAAATGGTTATACAGATGTTGGAGTTTGGTGAGGAGTGTGAGAAAGTATTGTGTTTTTTTTGGAGTAGGAATGAGAGAATATGTGTTTAGTTCTGAATTGGTCCATTATGTAGTTCTTGAATAAGTGTGGGCAGATATTATTATAATGTGTGGTGTCTGTGTATGAGAGTGCATAATGTAGTGTCATGCTACTAAGTTTAGGGATATTGCTAGAGTGATAACTTGTGGTGTTGTAAAGAATTATGAGAAGACAGACTAGATTTAGTTGTGTGATAGTCATGGTTATAAAGTTTATGTTGTTTCTAGGTGGGGGTCTGAATAGGAATTATAGGGTTGCACTATATGTGGATGGGGAAGTAGTGTGGGTGATGCAAAAAATGCCTAGTGGGAATGAGAGTGATTGGGAGTATTTTGTGTGGAACAAGTTGGTGTGGTTTAATGTGATATGACTTGAGGAGCTGTGACTGGTGGAGGTGATGTGAGGGTGCATTATGGGTGTGGCTATGATTACTATAAATGTAGAGGTAGTGGGGGCGGGAGGGAATAGGGGGCAGGGCAGGGGATCAGAGAGAGCCCGAGCATTAGTGAGGGTGAACGGAGTGGGGCAGAGCCAGAGCCAACCAAGGCAAGAGAAAAAAGTAAGTATTACTTTACAAATCTGAACACTTTTAAAACAAATTCCTGAGGTCTAATGGCTTACCGGCTAGCAGAATGTAATTGCTGAAGAGCACTTGTGTCCTGGTGGGAGACTAGAAATTTAAAGATGGCTCCATTCTCAGCAGGATTCTAATATAGACTTTGTATTGGGGGAGGGAGATAGCACAAGGGGTGTAAACCAGGTGGAATGCAAAGAAACCAGAGAGGCAATCAGTGGAAATCAGTGAAGGCCTCAGAGAGGGTAAGTAATAATTCAAACTACCTGTAAAGTGAAGGCGAGAAGAGACAGCAAAGTTTATTAAGGTTGGGAGTGTGTCTTTACATTGACTTGCTGATTAGTAACCAGTTTGTGCACAGATTAGAGTAGGGAGATACATTAGCAATGATAGAGATGCAAATACGCAGGTGATCCTCCAAGTGATACAAACTAAGGCAGAAAGAACTGAGAGGGCTGCTTGATGGTTAATTTAATTTAGTCACAGGGATGTGAATTAAATATATACTGTCTATTGGACAGTTAGGATTATTGTACTATCGGGGGGGGGCACAAGGCTACAACAGTCAGTTTTATTAGCAAGCTGAGAACTACTAAGAAATACTGCTAATGTAATAGCTTCACTCTCATAAAACATACAAGTAGAATGCCTGGGTAGACTGACCCTGCTCTTGAGGCTCAAAATGTATATCCTTGTTTAGTTTGCAATACTGATTCCTTCTTACACTGTATAGATGGAGTGGTAGCCGCAGACTGCAGATTTGCATGAGTGTGCTCCTGCTCTTGAGGCTCAAAATGTATATCCTTGTTTAGTTTGCAATACTGATTCCTTCTTACACTGTATAGATGGAGTGGTAGCCGCAGACTGCAGATTTGCTTGAGTGTGCTCCTGCTCTTGAGGCTCAAAATGTATATCCTTGTTTAGTTTGCAATACTGATTCCTTCTTACACTGTATAGATGGAATGGTAGCCGCAGAATGCATATTTGCTTGAGTGTGCTCGGCTAGCAGAATGTAATTGCTGAAGAGCACTTGTGTCCTGGTGGGAGACCAGGAAGGACCAACAAGGAAGATATATGCAAATGAAGCAGCACAGCAATAGTTTAGTGGGCAGAGCATCCGCCTGACGAGCAGGCAATTCCGGTTCGAGTCCCACTGCAGCACATACCATTTTCCATGTGAAATCTGTATATGAACATATTTTGTCATGCTTTGCTGTATAACCTACTAAATAACATTTAAATGTGAACTGGACGACTGTATTAATAAGGCACTATTAAGCAGGTTTACACACAAATAAGCAGTAGTAAGCATATATAAACACTAGTAAGCGTGCTTAAGTGTGTCTGCATGGGGGTAAGCATTACCTACACAGATTAAACAAAGTAGAAGCTAACGTAGTGTTAGAAACTGTAACAGGAGGTTAGCAGTGCTTAGCTCTGCATAAACCCGCACACACCCACGTACAACTGCTTTAATGTGCCGTAATCACTCTGTACCCAACGGCCCATGTTCTGCCCAGCAACAAAATAAACAGCTTCTACAAGGCTCGAAATCAGGACCCTGTACACTATGGTCAGTAGTTAACCACTAAGCCATCATAGCAATACATATGAATGAGGTATCAGCAAAGTAATCCTCACCAGAGAAAAATCAAACCAAACATGTGAACTGAATCTATGTACAGTACGATGTTGTATAACCTGCTACATAACATAAATATGTGAACTGGAGTACAGTAAGCATAGATGTGAGGTGTTATTGTAATAAAGTGTAGAAGTCCCCAAGACCCCATACAGTGTATGTACACATGAATCATGGATACCAGACACATATATAACCTGGAATGAAAAACAACTCACTGCCAAAAGGCAAATTAAATGCTAATTAACTATTAAGCAATGCTAACCGCTGCACAGCCCAACTTAGTAATTGTAAGCAATGTGTAGGGCAGTCAATTCAATCTGCCTAGTGGTATACCTCTTTAAGCAGTGCCAACCTTAGGTAAGCAGGTGTGCCTATAGCTTAGCCTATTCAAATGCAGCCAATCACGGAAAGGTGTGAGAAATTGGCCATATTTAAACCCCACAGGTGGGAATACTACACATAACTGGTTGTAGCTTCCTAGTGCAGGCAGAATGGCTGGAGTGGGTGAAGGCACCCAATTCAGAGCACAACACTGGGGCATCCAGGAGTCAAAAATCATGGTATGGCTCCTGGTAAAACACCATGAGGAGAGACTACTGCAGGGCCAGTACCAGGGCTTGTAGTATAAAATGGAGAACTAGGACAGTCTCGCCTGTGACCTCACCAGTGCCACATGTATCCCCCGGACTGGTGAGCAGGTCAGGCACCACCATGCTGACCTGAAGAGGTGGAGGGGGGATGTACTGGAATAGTGGATCCAGGAATCTCATCAGATGCCTAATGCCCCAGTACTGAGTAAGTACTCATTCTACTAAGTAGGTAATAATAGCCTAGCTTGTTTATACTATGGATAGGTATGGCTAAATAGCATTGTATTTCTCTGACAGCTGCAAATGAGCGGGTTGCGAACCAGCAAGCCCATGATGCTAGGTTGCAAAAGGCTGGGTTGCGAGGCAGGTTAGTAATTATTCTGCATGTACTGTCATAACAAATAAATATTACAGCCTGAGAAAGTGTCGTACCAGTAGAAATAAGGGTGTACTAATCTGTGAATAAAGGTATAACCCCTGGAGTGCTTCTATTTACTCTTCTATGCTGTTGAACTGTTGTATACTATAAATAGTACTGTTGTATTAAGCAATGCTACCCACACTGTGATATGCAGATAAAATGAGTATGAAGGTCTGTATAACAGTGAAAGTGCCAATAGGTCAGTCATATTGTACAAGTGACGGAGTCCTAGATAGAAAATATTAGAAAGCTTTACATTAATACCCTGATAGCATAGTGTACTGTGATGTTAACTGTATGTTTTATGTCACACACAGCAGGGGTTTGAATCCCAGGAGTCCTAGTAAGTTGTATGCCTAATCATACCCCACACCTGTACAGATTTTTTTACAATGTTTAGAAAGAAAGCTGTATGCATAATTACACCCAACAGTACAGGATTTGCTAGAATGTTCAAATAGAAAGTTGTATGCATATTCATACCCCGCAAATGTTCCAATCTGTCTAGCATGTCCAGATAAATGGCCCATATCACCAGCCTGGTAACCTGTTCCCCTGAAAAAGCAGTGTGATGATCCAAGAAATGTAGGCAGCCGTGAATAACATATAAATGATAGTCAGATGTGTACATAGTCAGAGAATGTATATGAAAACAAACCATCATTCCAACATCTCACCCAAAGTGTATGAGAGCAATTCTCAACATACATTGCACTAACACCGGCATCTTGTCACGCCTGTATGTAAGACACAGGTCACATATATAATAATCTATAAACATACCATTGTACAATATAAGGCCATTGGGTAGTGTAATAATACATGTAAGGGACAGATCACTGTAGTGACTATGAATGTAGTTAAAACTACAAGGATATATTACCTGTTAATTGAACTCTCTCTCTCTCTCACCCCTACCATATGTGCAATAATAACTCAATGACACACCTCAGTCGGTATGTGTACACCCCAAACTTTTGTTGGGACATATGTCCTATTGGTTTACAGATATTCACATTTGTTTCTATGCATGCGCCATGTTAAAATACCTCCATATTGGTGGCCTGTTGCTATCAATGAAACCTGCATGCTGTTGTAATGGCCACTGTTGTTCCATATATGCATGTGTTCTGCTTGCTCTGCAACTGTTTTACATCTGGTGTGTTGGGTTAATGGGTATACCTATGCATGCTGTTATAACTAATCCTGAATGCTGTCGACTATTACTAACCCATATCTGTCTGTAAACTGCAGCACCATAGCCCGTCTGGGAAGGCCGGTCCCAGCGGACCCACCTGTCCCACCTCAGCTGGCCATGGCACCGGGCAACAGCACGTCTGGGGTCCAGCCTGGGACCTCCTCCTACATAGGCCCTGCACCACCTTCGGGTAGAACCACTGCAGGGGATGGGGCTCAGCCCCCACCTGGGAACGGGGGTGGAGAGGAGCAACTCACCCATTGTCAGGTCCAGGCCATGGTGTTTAGGAATATGGATAGGGCTTTTTGAGACCAGCTACTCCAGCTTGAGGGCTGAGTGACTCAATTAGAGGGTGAGCCTGCCCCTCTTACACAGCTCCCGGCACAGCCTCCTTTGGGGCTGTGAAGGTGCAGTGGTGACTGCCCATGAGTGGGGACCTCAGTCCCACTGTTTCCATTTGGAGGCTCATGGGCTTGCGACTTCCAAACACCCCTCCCTGTCCAAGGTGTACATGTGTAATATACTGCCCCTGTATGCGTCCTGATTTACTTATCTGTTAACCTACCCAGCCTACTTCCCCAAATATACCTACTACCCCTCCCCAACATCCAGCTCTCACGTGAAGAAAAAAAAAATGGCAATCTGTTCCCCCCAAAAAATCTCGCCCCATACACAACTGTCCATTTTACACACATGTCCACTGAACACATGTAATCTGGTCTAATTGGCATAACAACAAATTTATGTTGTCCTCACCCCTCTCCCATGGTTTGAGTGTCCAAATCTACCTCCAAATTCAGTGTATATGCACAGCTGCTGCTCTAGAAGAAATGGGCAGCTATGGAACTTCCCTATTCATACCTCTCAACTGTCCCTGATTTTGACTCAAATTTTAGCTCTGTCCCTCTTAATCCCTCCTAAAACTAGAGACTTTTGGAGGAATGGTGGTGAATTACACTTAATGAATAATGACAATAATTAAGAGTTATAGACTTCTTTTACTTCAGAAAATGTGTATTAATTCATATGCTCTGATTCTGTCAATGTTTCAAGTTAATAGCAGTAATATTTTAAAAGTGTCCCTGATTGTCCCTGATTTTTCCTTGACTTGTCCCTGATTGGTTGAAAGATTGTACACCCTTCCTGCACATGCCTAGCTATTTTCCTTACTGTCTTTTCCTCTTTGTGCCCCTTTTTCACCACATTCCTATGAACCCTTTTTCTTTTCTTTTAAAGAAATGAGCACGTGGCTAAGCAGCAGTACTCACTTTTAAGCAGCAGTAAGTGGGTTTAAGCCTGTTTGTGCAGGGGTAAGCACTGTCTACACAGGTTAAGCAATATCACAGCAGTGCTTTCCTCCATGCAGAACTGCACAAACCTACTTAAAACTGCTTTAAAGTGCCTTAATTACACAGTATCCAACCACTGGTGTTCTGTACCACCAACCAAATAAACAGCTCCTGCAAGGCTCGAACCAAGGACCCTGCACACCATAGACAAAGGGATTTAACACTAAGCCATGACAGATACAAATAAAGTTGACATTTTCAGAAATATATCATCCAGTCCATTCATGCAACAGCACAGAGAATGTATACGTACAGCTAGGTGGACGTGTGTGTGTAAATATATTATTATCTAAATGGATACAACATATCTATAGACGTAGTCACACACACACACACACATATATATATATTATATAAAACTATCCATATATATATATATATATATATATATATATATATATATATACACATATATACATATACAAATATATGAACAGATATACATGCAAATGCCAACAACTGCACATATATATGTCAACAGCCATGGGTCCACATATACACAGCAAGTTACACATATGTACACAGATAAATGTCCCAACAGGTATATACGAGCATAGTTAAAAATATGTAAGCAAATATAATCACCCACAGAGGTATATATGGCCAGACATCTGTAGATAGCAAAGGTAGATTAACAGACAGATACATGTCCACATGCACTGTTGAAGGCCTTGATAGGCCCCAAGCAATATACGTCACATATGAATTGGCATACCCCTCGCCCAGACAAACACATCCACCCCACAAAACACTGTCAAGCTCAATGTAATGTATGCGTGTCATTGAAATAGGGATTTAAATTAGCTCTCGGTCATGTTCCACATGTTGACATCACATCCCCTTCTCCCCCACCCACTAGGCAGCCCGAGCAGTACAGGCCCATCCAACCAAGGCCATCCACAACCCATACATTCATTACCCACAGTTCCACTTCCCTTCACCTGCTGCACACACACGCAGCCATCATTTCAACCCTGGTCACCAGCCCGTAGCTACCACACCAATACACATTGCCCCCCCTCTACACATCCCCCTTGGGACCCATCCCTTATGTTGTCTCGACCCAAGTATCCTAGGTCTGGCATATGCCATAGTCCATGCACATAGCCATGGATACCTATGTAACTCTGAGTGTAGATGCTCATTATTAAATGTAACAATATGTGTTAGAGTCATGGAAGGAAAGTCAAGGGCAAGAAAATAAAGGCACACAGATAAAAGGTAAAATGCAAATTTTGTACAGAAATAACACCATTGAGTAAAGCCCTCAGATTGTGCATTGTGCAAGAAGATGGCTTATTATATTATAACAAAATAAATAAATGAATACTGTTTCAGTTTGTATAACCTAGGCTCTCTATATGTTCTCTTTTAGGCGATTCTGTAACCAGTGCATCACAGAATGCCTCAGAACAACAACCAGGTAAGACGTGAAGGTACAAAATATAAACTGAGGTCATATGCAAATATTCTTATGGAATCAAACAAACAATTAATCATTACTACCACAGAATCTGAAAACAGGTTCAATTCATTCCTCTAATTTATAGGTATAAGTTACAGGCTATTCCAGCATACACTAAAAAGACAACCGTTCTCAGACTGCATGATGATCTTTGTGATCCCAATATGTACAAACTGAATACAGAGTCACAAACAATAATACTTGAAATTAAATGCTAATCATTGCACCTTATTATATCTCTTTGAGGTTCAGAAGGACAGCAAAGCTCTAAAAAAATAACAGATAAAGGTTAAAATGCAGAATGTGCACAGAAGTATCACCAGTGAGTAAATCCCTCAGATAGTGAAGTGAGCTGGCTTCTTCTATCACAATAAAATGAATAAATGTTGATTCAGTATATTTAACCTAGGCTCTATATATGATCTATTTCAGGCAATTCTGCTGCCAGTGTACCACAGACTGTCTCAGCTCAACAACCAAGTAAGGCATGAAGGAATAAAGTATTATCTGAGGTCATGTGCAAGTATTTTTTCTCACACCAACAAATATTACCACTACAGAATCTGAAAGCAGGTTAAATGTATACATATTCACTGAAATGTATTCCGCAAGCTTGTTTGCTATTATTGTATTTCAGTTATTAATGTTCTTTCAAAAATATTTTGACTTCTAATACAGTGCATTGAAAAATTGTAATTCCAGCAGTCAAAGATGTGTCTCAAAACACACATAAGAACATCCTAAAGAAAATGTGGAGATGAGCATCAAAATTCTAAAGGAGATCATTGTAAACTTAAAACAAATCAACAGCAGTTTAATTTGAAATCAAGGTGCACATTCTAATTCAGAGATTGTAGAATCTCAGATTGTTTCGAAACAATTGTGGAACAGAGATTTCAGAGGTTCTACATCTATGCAGCAAGGATGTGGAAGACACTTTATATAATGCTAGTAATTGCAGGGGACCTTCTTTCAGAGAACACTTTAAATATTCAACATCAGGTTTTCACATTCACTCTGTTCCTAGGATTGCATTTACATTTCAGAAATCAGCACTATTATCACAAAAGTTTAAAGTGCAATATAGAGCCACATATGCACATCTGTAGGAAAAGTCATTGTGCTTAGTTTGCAAATGCTGAGTGCTAAAAATTAGAATAAATGAATGAAGGGTTACACAAAGACTAATAAACAGTGTAAGTGATAATCACAAACCAGTTACAGAAGAAAAATGTCTTACACATAATTTCCTGCATTCTTTCCTCTTCTAATAATATAACTATTGAGCATTTCATTACCAACCTAAGTACACTACATTTACTTTCTAACTTAGAGGATTCTAGAAAGACTGAAAAAGTGAACCAAAGGGGAACACTACCTGGTAATTGTGGAAGGCTTATTGCCCAGTCTAGAATTCCATTAATGTAATATATTCTATGCTGGTCTTAACCACATACTGGTAGATGATATGAGGGCTACCTTCCTTACATGTAAAGATGAGAGCTACCAACTCTGGCATAGGATCATTGGTTTCAAATCCTTTTCCAGACATATCATTTTTAAGCCAGACTCTGCATTGTGATTGCCTTCCTGTAAGATGCCCCACCCTCTTCCTGTGTTGGAGTGTCCTCATCATCACCTTCCCTACCCAACCTTTTAAGCTCCTTTAATACCCAAACTGCACTTCAGACTGAGATCACCTCATTTTATTTAGGACTTTTTCCTGTATGTCATCAGTAGAGGATACAGATAGTTGCATTTACTCTAAAAAGAGTAGATTTTTCACTTGAAAATCTCAGAAAAATATTCAAGTCATACCTTAGATATGTTTGCAAGGTAAACACCTTAACCATTCTGCCATCCTCCCACCCCATCCATATATGGATGAAGTCCCATCTTGCTAAATAAGACATACTTAACTCAGCTAGCCATGCCTGTTATAAACAGTATAGGGACAGAGGAGTTGATAACTGACATCTGAAGACTGTACAGACTATTTATTCGCCCAATTAAAAGTGACTGTACAGACTATTTAAAAGTGATAATGCTTAAAAATAAATAACTAGCCCCCTAAACTTTCAATGAATCTATGGTTTAGGTTCTGGGAGACTTTAACCAGTAATTCTTTAAGTCCTTAATGGACCACAATAGCCTTATGAAAATGCAACGTGGCTTTTGGACACTCCATAATATTCATGCAGGTATTACTAAACCTTTAAAGCATGTCCTTAGTAAAACAAAAAACAGGGCTTTGAATGGTTAATTTTTCAACACTACTAAAATCTTTACATGTTAACTGCATTTTGTATTCACATACGGCATCCATCTGTACACCAAATTCATCAATCTTCTAGAATAAGTGGATCCCATGCTGATTAACATTACAAGGAAAGCAAACACACAAATCAATGACCTGCATCTGAACACTTAGAAATATATGAGTTGCAGCAGTTTCTCAAAACATTGAAAGTAATTAGTTAAATAATTGAAGGCTTAGTTCTCGAGTCTATTTTTCACACAATACATATTCATGGGTTACAGCTGACAGTCCTCAAGCTAACATAAAAGTACTCAGAAATCTTAGTTGTTGAATGAAATGTATTCTCATATTTCCATTTTACCCAGTGTTCAGAATTCTCAGATTACCTCTGTAATACTTTACCACTCCAGATGTTTGTAAACCAGGGGAGTATATCTGTTATCTCCATGTTTTTAGGCAAATCACACACTAGTTAATCACATGCTATCACAACACATCCATCAGGTTAGGAACAAAAAAAATTCAAATAGTTTCACATTTACTCCATTCATTCCATCTTTCACTCATACATGCTTTACAATATTCAGATTCACAAGTGAAGTAAGAGGCTAAAGCAGCATCCACTAAAATTACACACAACCATACTTGTACTAAAGATGGCATGATAATCCCAATATGTGCAAATCACATACAATAATACCTGAAATTAAATGCTAATCATTGCACCTTATAGCTCTTTGCAGTGGGGAAGAAAAGCAAAGATCTAAAAAATATATAAAATATAATTTACAGGGGAAATGCAGAATGTGCACAGAAATAACACCAGTGAGTAAATCCCTCAGATAGTGCAGTAAACTGGCTTCTTATATCACAATAAAATGAATAAATGTTGCTTCAGTATATTTACCCTAGGCTCTATATATGTTTTTTTTCAAGGAATTCTGCTACCAGTGCACCACAGAGTGTCTCAGCACAATCGTAAGACGTGAAGGAATAAAGTACAATCTGAGATCATGTGCAAGTAGTTTTATGCCATCTTTACCACTCCAGATGTTTGTAAAGCAGGGGGGTATATCTGTTATCTCCATGTTTTTAGGCAAATCACACACTAGTTAATTACATGCTATCACAACACAGCCATCAGCTTAGGAACAAAAAAAAATTCAAATAGTTTCACATTTACCCCATTCATTCCATCTTTCACTCATACATGCCATCTTTACCACTCCAGATGTTTGTAAAGCAGGGGGGTATATCTGTTATCTCCATGCCGCCCTGTTCCAAACCTGATTAACCACTATCATTTACCCTTCTCTTACCTCACTATCCTTAACCGCTTTTTAACAAGGCGCCTTGCCTTTGTAACTGACCTATGTTTTTTTTTATATGCTGCTGTTGTTTTTTTTTTTCCCAAGATGTGATGTATCTTTATATTGTATTTAGAACTCAACTATCTTCCTTTTTTTGCATTAACAATGTTCATATGTCTGTTATGTACTTGGAGCTTTTCTCCCCGGGCCTCCGCTGAAAATGGACATGTATCCAGTCGGACTCTCCCGGTTAACAAATGTAAAATAAATAAAATAAAAATTATGGCATCACACAAACAATTAATTATTACCACTACAGAATCTAAAAACATTAAATGCATTCATGTTCATTGATTAATGCATGGGCTTCTGATAAAGGAAAATATTTTCAACAAGCCTGTTTGCCATTATTGGATTTCACAGTTATTAATGCTGTTTCAAAAATATTTTGATTTCTAATACATTGCACTGGAAGATTGTTCCTTTCAATGCCTCTATACATTTTAAGAGTTTTGATTCATGTTTAAAGTTGCAAGACATGAGTAATAATATAACTCACAATGAATGTTGAAATACCACTCCATATATCAGTTCTAGCAGTCCAAGATGTGTCTCAAAACACACATAAGAACATCCTACAGAAAATGTGGAGATGAGCATCATAATTCTAAAGGTGATCATTGTAAACTTAAAACAAATCAACAGCAGTTTAATTGGAAATCAGGGTGCACATTCTAATTCAGAGATTGCAGAATCTCAGATTCTTTCCAAAAAACTGAGGAATAGAGGTTTCACAGGTAATTCATATATGTAGCAAGGATGTGAAAGACACTGTAAATGATGTTAGGAACTGCAGGGGACTTTCTTCCAACCACACTTTAAATATTCAACAGCAAGTTTCCCATTCACTCTGTTCCTAGAAATGCATTTACATCTCAGAAAGTCAGGACTAGTAATTCACAAGTTTAAAGTACAATATAGAAACACATACAGACATCTGTAGGAAAAGTCATGGTGCTTAGAGTGGCAAATGCAGTGCTAAATATTTTTTTTAAAAAAAGAATTAAGAGTTACTCAAAAAGGAATGACTAGCCTAAGTGATCCTCACATATCAGTTACAAAAGAAACACGCCTTACATAAAGTTTCCTAAATTCTATCCTCCTCTAAGAATAGAACCACTGAACTTTTTATTACCAATCTAAGTACACTATATTGCCTTCCTAAATGGAAGTATTCCAGAAAGATTAAACACGTAAACCAGAGAGGAGCGCTAACTGGCAGTTGTGGAAGGCTCCCTGCCCACTCTAGAATTCCATGAATGAAATATGTTCTCTGCTGGTTTTAATCACACTCTGTTAGCTGATGTGAGGCAAGACCATCCTTCCTTTGTACCCCTTTCCATACACATAAAGATGAGAGATACTGTCACTGACGTACGATCATCAGTTTCACATCCTTTTCCAGATGTATCAGTTTTAAGCCAGACTCTGCATTGTGATTGATTTCCTGTAAGCCAGTCCACCTTCTTCCAGTATTGGAGTGCCACGTCATCTCTTCCCCCTTCTTAACCTTCTAAGCTCCTTCAATACCCACACTGCTATTCAAACTGAGATTGCCTCATTTTATTTAGGATCATTTCCCATATGTCATCAGTAGAGAATACATTTATTATAAAAGCAGTACATTTTTCACTTGAACATCTCAAAAAAATATTCATGTCATACCTTAGATATATGGATGACCTCCCATCTTGCTTAATAAGATAGACTTAACACACCTAACTATGACCATTATAAACAGGATTGGAACATGGGAGGTGATAACCGACATCGGGAGGCTGTAAGGATTATTTATTCCCTTAATTAAAAGTGATAATGCTTAAAAAATACATAATCAGTTTCCTATATGTTCACTAAATCTGTAGCTAAGGTTCTGGAAAATTTAGTCAACCAGTAATTCTCCAAGTACTTAATGGACCAGAATAAACTTATGAAAATACAGCATAGCTTTGAGACACACCAAAACATTCATGCAGCTGTTGCTAAGCTTTTCATAGGATTGTAGGATCGTAGGAAGTTACTAGGCTATGGTCCCTGAGGCCCTTACAAGCCTAGCTAAGAATTTAGCCCATGTTTTGACAATTCAGCACACAATGCCCCTGTCCTGACAGGGACACAGGTGGATTCCCAGTGGAGTATTTTCTGTTCCCCATCCAGTTATCCAGGCTACATTTAAAAAGGGATAAAGAGGTACTCTGCTTGACGTGGAGAGGGAGACTATTCCACAGATGGGGGAGCCTCTAGGTCACAAATCTGTCCTACCGACAAGTCCTATTGGTGTCACAGACCAGGCTGAGATCATGTGTGCAGTTTACTTGAGTGAAGTGGATATGAAGCAGCCTCTTTAAGGCACAGTGTGAGATTGCTTTGTATGCCAGACAGAGGTCACCTCTGAGGAGTCTGTATGAGACTGAGTAGAGTAACAGGATATGTAGCCTTTCTTTATAGGGAAGGTTTTTAATGCACTGGATTCTCCTGGTGAGGAACCTCTGTTGTCACTCCAACGGTTGCATGTACTTTGGGAGGTACATGCTGAAAGGGGTGTTGTTCTCAATAATGGGTCTTATAAGGGAAGAATACAGCGATGTTATGACCTCCTTGTTCCTGGATGAGATACGTTTCCTAGTGAAGTGGGCCATGTAGAAAGCCTTCCATACAACGGAGGCAATATGGTGGTCACAAATCAGGATGATATCAAACTGGGTGCACAAGCCCCTCATGTCTGATTACATGCTTAGGCACTTGTTATCAATGTAATAATTTTTGGGGACATCACTCTCCTCAAAGTGGATGATGATGATGCATATTTTGGCATTCATTTTGAAGTTATGTTTCTGACACCAGTCATTTGTTCGGGTGAGACACTTTTGGAGTATGTACACATCACTAAGGGAATTGATGATAGGGCCCAGCTTGCAGTCACCTACAAACTTGGTCAGCCATAGCCCACTAGTTTTAGCCTGCACCTCAGAAAAGTATATCCCAAACAACAGAGGCCCCAAGATAGATTTGTGGAGTATGCCACTTGTTTTGGGTCTACTGCTTGAGGTGGCTACCCCTATTTTGACTAGGTGGGTTCTATCATTGAGCCAGTTCAATACCCATCTGGTAGCATATGGATTGATGCCTAATAGAGAGACTTTATCTATTATACCTGAGTAGGGAATAGTATAAAAGGCTTTCGCCAGGTCAAGGTAGGTGGTGTGCACCATCTTTCCCCTCATCCATGGCTTTGGTGACTGTCTCAAAGAAGTCAACCAAGTTTAACAGGCATGACTCCCCTTGATGAAACCAAACTGTGTGGGATTGAGTGTTTGGAAATTGCCAATGTCCTTGTTAATGAGGTCCATGCTAATCCATTCCATGGCCTTGCAGATCAGGCTAGTTAAGCTGATGGATCTATAATTTCCTAGATCGGTGGATTTTCCACCTTTGTGCAAAGGGATGACCATGGCTGTCCTCCAATGGGCTGGGATGAAGCCGGTATTCAGGTTTTGGTTGAATAGGGTGCCTAATGCTGCTGCAAGTTCCTGCCTGAGTTCATGTAGTATGAAGCCTGGGATATTGTCAGGTCCCATAGAGATAAGGGGAGGTGGCAGGTGTTGGGGATGTTGTGATTTATTGATGGGGGACAGAGGGGTGAAATTTTCACTGAACCTGTCTGCCAGCAGGTTGCCTATCTCTATGGTGTTTGTGTATGTGGTGTCCTTGACCACCAGTTCTGACCAGATCTGAATGCTTCCTTTTACACTGTGGACATATGTGAAGAAGGCCTTATGATTGTCTTTAGCAGATGTGGCCAAATTGAACTCGAAGTTTGATTTGGAGGATTTCACTAGTGCTCTTATTTGTTTGCTCAGGCTGAGGAGAGATTGCTTGCAATTAGGCACCTGTTCCTACTTGGTCCTGGACAGCAATTTTATTGTAGAGTATATTTATTGCAGCTGTCCACCAGACAGATTTATTCTTCCTTGAGGAGGAGGATGTTTTACAGTCAGGTATTTCTGAATCCATGCAGCTATAAAATGCTCATATAATACTTTGTTCTAGGTTTGGATGTTTGTGTAAGTTCCTACGGAGGGAGATGGGGGCTGTGAAACTTTTCATACCTTCCCTCAAGAGGTTGCAGTCAACTTTGGAGAAAGTTTTTCTGTTTGACTCTAGCTAGGAGGGTCAGGGAAGACGGTGACTTCAAAAGTGATCACTTTGTGGATGATCTTACCAGGGAGGATGACACTGTAGGGATGCTGCAGTGGTTACTCATGATGATTAATACCAAGTAGAGATATTATCACCTGTTGTGGGGGTGTCAGCCAGCTGGTCCAAGGCATTTGTATTAGTGAAATCAAGGAATTTCTGGGAATTTGTGTTTTGGCATGAGTAGTTCTTCCAGTCTGTGGTTGGATAGTTAAAGGTGCCCAGTATCAGGGTAAAGGGTTGAATCTTTCCAGATTTGAAGAGGTCTAGATAGGCCAAGTAGGCTTCTTGAGTCAACGTTGGGGGGCTTGTAGCTAGCTATGATTTGAATAGGGGTCTTGTCAATGGTTAACTGCATCTACAGTGTCTGTTTTGCTTCATTCTGTTTGGCAAGCCTGGAGGTATGTTTGTCTTTAATATATATTGAAACTCCACCTCCTTTTACTTAGTTACCCACAGTTTAGGATCTGAATGTATGATATGAGGAGTAACTTGGTAGGCTGGGGTGCTCTTCCCAGCTTTGAACCAGGTTTGTTTGACTGCAGAAGTGTCAGCATCTTCCAGGGCTAAGAATGCTTGCAGTGAGTGCAGCTTCATGTTTAGACTCCTAGCCTTTAGCAGCATGAATTTTAATTTGCATTTTGATGACATTTTCATCACTGTAGTTTTGACTTCATGGTATTGCCTAGAAAAGGCACTATGAGGGAGGCAAGAGCCTCACAATTTGTGTTCCTAGGTGGTAGTAGTAGAGGGTTGTCTGTATACATGAAACAGTTGCTACACTGTCTCAGGATGCCCATACCAACCAGACTGGCAGAAATACCATTGGAAATTGTCCATCTATATTTGTCAGAATCTGAAGGAGAGAAGCTAGAGAGAGCTAAGGGGGCAAAGGGAGGAAGATCTAAGATGAGTGCTACAACGCGATCACACAAGTGCTATTCAGGGAAATTTTGTAGCTGGAATATCTCACAATGGGTTAAAAGCAGGGCAGTTGCAGTGTACAAAATGCAAAAAAGCCCAAACTAGCTCAAACAGGGGGTTTAAATACCACAAAAAAGAAAAGATTCTAGTAACACAAAAATCTAGCCAATCCTGCTAGCCCCTGCTCTCTTTAGCAATCAGCTTCTGCCAGACAAGATCCAGCCAGGCAACCCTGCTACTCTCACTACAGAGAAGATAGGCCCCGACCAAAACAAGATGGCTGCCAGAAGCACAGAAGGCAAACACAAGATCGCTGCCAGGAACACAAAAGGCAGAAACAAAGAGATCTGGATGCACCAAACCTGTATTAAGATTATCCTACTCAATTTTAGAGTTAACAACACAGTAAAATACACAGAAATGCTCAGATTAACCACTTACAGACAAAAACAGAACTAACAGTATACAAAAATGCAGTTAAACAGTAATGAAATGTAGTAAATGCAGTTAAACACTAATCAAGTACAGTAAATAGCAATTTAATACAATTAAACACTAATAAAAATGCAGTTAATCAATAAATTGCTTTATTTATTTATTTTTACATTTGTTTACTGGGAAATTCTAACTTGGAACTAAGCCAATGTTTAGTGGAGTCCCTGGGAGAAATGCTCCAGATGCATGTCTTTGTAATACTGGAGGAAAGCATAGCAACCAGAAGAAACCCACACGAAGGACATGCAGACACTGCACAGAAGGCACCCCAACCAAAAACAAACCAGAGAACCTCATGCTGTTAGGAAAAAACATTAACAACTGCACCATAGCATCCTCTGCTTTAAAACAGTGCAAATGTGATAAATTAGCGATAGGGCACAAATAAAATGATAGGCAAGTGCAAATGCAAGAAGAAAGAAAGAAAGAAAGAAGTGAAACTAAATAAAAAAGCATTTAGATTGGTCTCCGATTCACTTACAGTTTAACCACCGATTTGGTAGCCTATCTGGACATTAACCTGAAGAAAGATAAAGAAAGAAAATGTTTCATAGCTAAGATTTTTAGAAAGGAACTTTTTTCCAATAGCTATGTACATTTCAGCAGCTGTCAGCCATTCTCCCAAAAGAGATCTATAATCAAAGGCTTTTTTTGAGGAATGTAATTTCATGACTAATCTGTTTTTAAATGGGGGTTATCCAGTAGATCTCATAAACAATCGTGTTAGGGAGGTACAAAGTAAAAGGGCCTCAGGGGTTTATTTACCTCTTTTGTACCAGGAAGTCCTGGAACAGGTTAGTACAGTTACAAAGAAGGCAACGTCAGCTGCAATGTCCTATAGTTCCATATTGACATACAGTATGGACGCTAGGGAATTGTTTTCCATTATACTAAAAAATTGGAACTTAGTAGTACACAATGTGTTGGTGGATGGTTCACTGATTGAACGACCTAGAATGGTGTATAAAAGAAATTCTAACTTAAAGAGTATCTTACAAAAGAAAGTGTCAACACCTAATTTTAGGGACGGCATGTCTAAGTGTAATATGTGCCGGTATTGTAGATACATTAAGTCAGGATCCAGATATGTTATAAGAGATCAAGTGTACTATATAAGGGGAAAATATAACTGCTCTAGTTCTCAAGTGGTTTATATGGCTCAATGTGCATGTCTGTAGGGAAAACCAACAGGAAATTGCATGAACGCATTTATGAACATCTATATGCCTCGAGGAAGGGTAAGATGGAGAATGCTCTAGCTAAGCATTCAGTAGAGAACCCTAATCATAGCTTTCAGTTTTTTATCATAGACAAGGTTAAACTGGATGGGAGAGGAGGAACCACTTCACTCCACTTGGAATATAGAGAGTTGTTGTGGCAATTAAGACTAGATGCCTGCCATACCCCAGCTATTAATGGTATGTTGTCTATAGCTTGCCTCCTAAAATTAAAGAGGCTGAGTAGATAATTTTGGCTAGTAAGGCCCTTTCTTTATGTGTACAGAAACTTACAAGCTGATCACCCCTTTTAGGTGTTCACAGAGGGCTATGAGTAGATAATCCCCGGCCTTATACCCAGTTATTTTTATTATTATTTATTTTTTTGTTTTGTTTTGAATACTAGTTTATTTTCTAATCTTTTTTGTTTCATATTGTTTGATTGTTTTTCAATTGAACTTTGGATTATATTTCTTCAGTATATGAATCAGTCCAGTGAGTGATCATTATTGTTAATTTAGGAGTTGTTAATATAGGCTAGGTGTTTTTTATTTTCATTTACATACATTTATTTATTTTC
The DNA here is from genome assembly GCF_019279795.1 of Protopterus annectens. NCBI lineage: Eukaryota > Metazoa > Chordata > Ceratodontiformes > Protopteridae > Protopterus > Protopterus annectens. The sequence goes on from NC_056732.1 coordinate 1,702,371,379, forward strand.
ATTTTTAGTTTTAGTTTTATTTTTATTTCTATTTCTATTTTTATTTTTATTATTATTATTATTTTTTTAATTTTAGTGTACTAAAAGTATGATAGACATATAATCTGTCAGTTTTACGCAATATATTTTGATTTGTCAACCTGCCTACTTTTCGCGTCTAGTCTGTAGTTGACCTAAATCTGGTGGAGTAGGTTTACACATTGCGGTTTGGAAATCTATTTGTTTGTTCTACGTTATAAAATTAATATTAAAATTAATATTGAATTTAAGTTACTTTAAGGTAACATATACAAGTTAAAAATAAAGCAAAATCATCTGTTGTTAATTATCATTTACATATTTTACATACTTGTACACACTAGGATATTATTGGCATAGGGGTTAGTAAATATTACAATACGGGCAGTTGCTAACAGGAGCACATATAGTAGAGAGTCTGTACTTTCTATTTTAAAAGGCATGTTATCATACATCATAGCAGGGGTTGTACAACTGCTGCAGTCTATTTGTCATGAGAGCATGGTTATCTTGATGCAAACTCGTTTTTTTTTTAAAAAAATCCTGTTAAGTTGTATTCGGATCTGTCAGGCACAAATATTATTACTAGGCTCAATATATGTTCAGATACTAGGCAAAACTAGGTTATTTCTATTTTCAGTCTCAAATTCATTTTTGTCTTAATTTATTTGTGCTTATTGGCAGATTTTCTGTTCTAATTGAATGGTTATGATTTTCTGTGCATTGTTGTAGAGGGTTTCTGCAAGCACTGTCATTTATTAATTATATAAGTAGTTGGGAGGGTGGCCTAATAGTTAAGGTGTTTGCCTTACCAGCACAAGGTGCAGGGTTTGAGTGTCACAAGGGATAATTGGCTAGGCTTAAAATGGCCTGTAAGGGCAGTTAGCTTAGTACTAACCTATGAACTATACCTTAATGCCACCCCATTATTTAAAGTATTACAAAACTGTTTTGGTTGGAAAATATATCAAGATATAGGTTTAAATCTGATTAATGGCCAGGCAAAACTTTTAATTTGTCATTTTATTTTCAGTGTTAGTGGTTTTTAAAGTGTTTAGTACAAGCACAAAGGTTAGTGGTTCCGATATATACGGGAACCATGTGATTTTTAAGCTAGTATTTAAATCATGTGATTAAAATTTTAAATGTGTAACTGTTTATTCTGAAGAAGTCGGGTTGGTTCCGATGAAAAGCCTGTTGGATTGAGCTTAAATAAAGTGCTTGCTGTTGGAGTACATTTCGTGATTTTGGTTTTTGGAATTCTGTTACTGTGCACTTCAGTCGTCGGCTGGGTTGTAACGCATCTGGTTTTGTTTTCATACATTGTTTGATACACAGTTTTTGTAGTTCGTTAAGTTGATACTATCATAGAAGCTGAAGAACAACTCCTTGCCAAGATGCTAGTTCCCAACCACCAATCTAGACCACAACTTTGAAAACTGGACTTACAGAATCATGGACTATTATTTACAGTCCATTTCAGGAGATGGAAAGAAAACTGGCCCAACTTCTCAATTTCCCCAAAACTGCTTAATGAAGTGATAAACTGAAGGTCACATGACAAACAAAATTTCAACGCATCAAACTTTGAAGCATTGAAAGTAATTTATTAAAAAATTGTAGGCTCAGTTCACTAGTCTAATTTTCAGACAACACATCTTTATGGGTTAACCCGCGGTGGTGGTGCTGCGGTAACGATGTCGCCTCATAGTAAGATGCTGTCCGGATCGATTCTCAGCTAAACTGTCTTCTGAGTGGAGACATGCATGAATGGGCGTACCTTCATTGAAGGTTGTGTGCCAGGGCTGGTAACTCAGCACGTAAAAATCAACTACCAATTATTAGCGGACCGGAGTTCCACTGTGGCAACCACTAACCGGGAAAAGCCAAAAGACACAACAACAACATCTTCATGGGTAGCAATTGACAGTGCTTAAACTAACATCAAAGCAGCTGGAAACCTTATTTGTTGAATGAAATGTACTATCATATTTCAGTTTTACCCAGTTTTCAGAACTCTCAGATTAGGTCTGTAACACTTTACTACTACAGATATTTGTAGAGCAGGGGATATATCAGTTGCATCCATGTTTTTAGATAAATCACACTCCACTTAATTACATGCCATCATAACACAACCATCAGGTTAGCAACAAAATAAAAACATTCAGGTAGTTTCACATGCATGTTTTCATTAATTCCTTCACTCATGCATACTGTATCATATTCAGACTCACAAGTGAAGTAAGAGGGTGTTGCAGCATCCACTAAAATTACAGACAACCATACTTGTACTTCAGGGTGAACTTCAAGTGCCCATATGCACAAACTGAAAATAACAACAAGTGTATTAATTAAATAATTTCGATGCTCATTATTAAATGTAACAATATGTGTCAGAGTCATAGAAGGAAAGTCAAGGGCAAGAAAATAAAGGCACACAGATAAAGGGTAAAAATGCAAATTTTCTACAGAAGTAACACCATTGAGTAAAGCCCTCAGGTTGTGCAATATGATTGCTTATGATATTATAACAAAATAAATAAATGAATACTGTTTCAGTTTGTATAACCTAGGCTCTCTGTATGTTCACTTTTAGGCAATGTTGCAACCAGTACATCACAGAATGCCTCAGAACAACAATCAGGTAAGATGTGAAGGTACAAATATAAAATGAGGTCATGTGCAAATATTCTTATGGTATCACACAAACAGTTAATCATTACCACCACAGAATCTGAAAACAGGTTCAATTCATTCCTCTATTTTATAGGTATACGTTACAGACTATTCCAGCATACGCTAAAAAGACAGACAACTGTTCTCAGACTGCATGATGATCTTTGTGATCCCAATATGTACAAACTGAATACAGAGTCATAAACAATAATACTTGAAATTAGATGCTAATCATTGCACCTTATTATATCTTTTTGAGGTTCAGAAGGACAGCAAAGCTCTGAAAAAAAAAAAAACAGATAAAGGGTAAAATGTAGAATGTGCACATAAGTAACACCAGTGAGTAAATCCCTCAGATAGTGGAGTGAGCTGGCCTCTTATATTACAATAAAATGAATAAGTGTTGAATCAGGATATTTAACCTAGGCTCTATATATGTTCTCTTTCAGAAAATTCTGATGCCAGTGCACCACAGAGTGTCTCAGCTCAACAGCCAGGTAAGACATGAAGGAATAAAGTATAACCTGAACTCATGCACAAGTATTTTATAGCATCACACAAAGCAATTAATTATTACCACTACAGAATCTAAAAACAGGTTAAATATATTCATGTTCACTGATTGATACATGGGTTTCTCATAAAAGAAAATATTTTCAACAAGCATGTTTGGCATTATTGCATTTCAATTAATATTTCAAAAAATATATATTACTAATATATTAAACTGGAAAATTGTTCCTTTCAATGCCTTTATAAATTCTTAAGAGTTTGGATTCACGTTTAAAGATGCAAGACATGAGTAATAATATAACTCACAAGGAATGTTCAAATACCACTCCATATAACAATTCCAGCAGTCAAAGATGTGTCTCAAAACACACATAAGAACATCCTACAGAAAATGTGGAGATGAGCTTCAAAATTCTAAAGGAGATCATTGTAAACTTAAAACAAATCAACAGCAGTTTAATTTGAAATCAAGGTGCACATTCTAATTCAGAGATTGCAGAATCTCAGATTTTTTCCAAACGCACGAGGAACAAAGGTTTCAGAGGTCCTTAATCTATGTAGCAAGGATGTGGCAGATGCTGTATATGATGCTAGGAATTGCAGGGGACTTTCTTCCAAAAACACTTGAAATATTTAACAGCAGGTTTTACAAATCACTCTGTTCCTAGGATAGCATTTAAATTTCAGAAAGTTGGACTAGTAATACACAAGTTTAAAGTGCAATATAGAAACACATATGCATATCTGTAGGAAATGTCATTGTGCTTACAGTGTCATATGCAGAGATAAATATTTTTTTAAAAAGTATCAAGAGTAACTCAAAAAGTTATGAATGGCCTAAGTGAACCTCAAATACCAGTTAAAAAATAAATATATCTTACATAAAGTTTCCTGCATTCTTTCCCCCTCTAGGAATAGAACAATTCAGCATTTTATTACCAGTCTAAGTACACTATATTTCCCTCCTAACTTGAAGTATTCCAGAAAGATTAAAAAAGTGAACCACAGGCTAACACTAACTGGTCGTTGGTGAAGGCTTACCGCCCACTCTGGAAATCAATAAATGAAATATATTCTCTGCTGCTCTTAATGACACTCTGGTAGCTGATAAGAGAACCAGTCCACCATTTCTTTCTGCTCCTTTCCATAAACATAAACATGAGAGATACCATCATTGGCATAAGATCATCACTTTCTCATCCTTTTCCAGACATATCAGTTTTAAGGCAGACTGTGCATTCTGATTGCCTTCTGTAAGCCAGCCCACCCTATTCTAGTACTGTAGTGCCAACATTTTCTCCTCCCCCTACCTAACCTTTTACGCTCCTTCACTACCCTAGCTGCTATTCAAACTGCGATCATCTCATTTTATTTAGGACTTTTTCCCGTATGTCAGCAGTAGAGCATATAGATAGTGGCAGTCACTAAAAATAGAAGATTTTTCACTTGAACATCTCAGGAAAATATTCAAGTCATACCTCAGATATATGGATGAAGCACCATCTTGCTAAATAAGACAAACTTAATACAGCTAAATATGACATTATAAACAGGATTCAGACAGAGGAGTTGATAACTGATATCTGAATACTGTACAGAATATTTATTCCCCTAATTAAAAGTGATACTGCTTAAAAAACATAATCAATGCCCTATATGTTCATTGAATCTGTGGTTAAGGTTCTGGAAAATATAGTCAACCAGTAATTCTCCAAATATTTAATGGATGACAATAAACTTATGAAAATGCAATGTGGCTTCGGGACACACCAAAATATTCATGCAGCTATTAGTAAGTTTTTAAAGCATGTTCTTAGTAAAACAAAAAACAGATCTTTGAATGGTTCCATTTTTCTACACTACTAAAATCTTTACATGTTAACTACATTTTGCATTCACATAGGGCATCCATCAGTACACCAAAGGCATCATTCTTCTTCAATAAGTGGATTCAAGCTGACTAACATTACAGGGACAATCAACACACAAACCAAAGGTATACATCTGAACTCTTAAAAATATATGAGTTGCAGTAGTAAATTTGTACCTGTTGACATAAGACAAAAATTATATAATTTATAAATGTATTCATGCTGTAGCTCTACTTAAGTTGATACTATCATAGCAGCCCGAGGCCAACTCCTTGCCAAGATGCTTGTTCCCAAGCACCAATCTAGACCACAACTTTGAAAACTGGACTTACAGAATCATGGACTATTATTTACAATCCAGGTCAGGAGATGGTAAGAAAACTAGCCCAAATTCTCTATTTCCCCAAAACTGCTTGATGAAGTGATAAACTGAAGGTCACATGATAAACAAAATTTCAACACATCAAACTGTGAAGCATTGAAAGTAATTTATTAAAAAATTATAGACTTAGTTCGCTAGTCTAATTTTCAGACAACACATCTTCATGGGTTACAACCGACAGTGCTCAAACTAACATCAAAGCAGCTGGAAACCTTACTTGTTAAATGAAATCTAGTCTCATATTTCAGTTTTACCCAGTTTTCAAAATCTCAGATTAGCTCTGTAACACTTTACTACTACACATGTTTGTAGAGCAGGGGATATATCAGTTACATCCATGTTTTTAGACAAATCAAACACTAGTTAATTACATCCAATCAAAAGACAGCCATCAGGTTAGCAACAAAATAAAAACATTCAGGTTGTTTCACATGCATTTTTAATTCATTCCTTCATTCATACATACTTTATCATATTCAGACTCACAAGGAAAGTAAGAGGGTGTTGCAGCATCCACTAAAATTACAGACAACCATACTTGTACTGCAGGGTGAACTTCAAGTGCCCATATGCACAAACTGAAAATAACAACAAGTGTATTAATTAAATAATTTAGATGCTCATTATTAAATGTAACAATGTGTGTCAGAGTCATAGAAGGAAAGTCAGAGGCAAGAAAATAAAGGCACACAGATAAAGGGTAAAATGCAAATTTTGTACAGAAGTAATACCATTGAGTAAAGCCCTCAGATTGTGCAATAAGATGGCTTATTATATTATAACAAAATAAATAAATA